>NC_056740.1:400230283-400385592 GCF_019279795.1 Protopterus annectens | reverse complement strand
TTTGCAACGGGTGCAACTGCCTTTTGAGACACCACATGGAGAATCTTTTCCACTTTGATAGGTAAGATTTCCTGGTATTTGGTTTTCTGCCGTCCTGCAGGATGGTGAGCATGTCTTCACTGTAACGGTGTCTGAATGGGACCAGAATCCTATCACTCACAACGTGAGGTGAAGAGATCGCCACTGATTGCCACTGCGGGTGGATTTGGATTCCCTTGTGCTGTGTGAGAAGGTCCACTCTGAGGGGAAACTTGTGGTGATTGCCCTTAGATAGTTGTAAGAGGAGGGGAACAGCTCTTCAATCATCTGGTAAAAGTTGGAGGCGTGGCCAGCAGACAATTCCTTCGAAATCTTCTCCAAAAGGGATAAGGCATATTTAGCCATGTGTGTCTGATAATTAGCTGCTCTGAAAGCCAGAGTAGCAGAAGTATATATTTTATTAAACACGAAAAGTGGTCTGTGTGCCAAAACTGTCACTGATGACCAAAAGAAATGCACAGCAAATCAGCAAGTGAAAGTTTAATGACACTCCACACGTAAAATCAGCGCACAAGCAGAACCAAACAGAAAATAAGACTGATAACACTGCCACAATTTCCAAACATGTTTTCGTCAGTATTCACTTCAGAAATTAACAGTTCGAAATGTGTTATTTATATATAAATTAAAGAACATGTACCCAACTGTTATAAGTAAAATGTGAGTTTTATGATATCGTACTTTTGTAAAGAAACTTGTGGGTTTGTTTTATGTTTAATTTTTAACCACAAATGTTTGTTTAATTATTCAATTTTACTATTAAGTGAGTAGGGGATTTTATTGGCTGATTTAAACAACAGCTGACATAAATAACACATTTCGAACGGTTAATTTCTGAAGAAGTGAATACTGACGAAAACGTGTTTGGAAATTGTGGCAGTGTGTTATCAGTCTCATTTTCTGTTTGGTTCTGCTTGTGCGCTGATTTTATGTGTGGAGTGTCATTAAACTTTCACTTGCTGATTTGCTGTGCCTTTCTTTTGGTTATATATTTTATTACCCAAGTGCTCCATCTTTTTTTTTTTGTCTTTGTCAGCAGGAAGGAGGGTGGTAGAAGTCATTACGTTTGAAGCCTTGTCAGTGGAAATGGAAATTGTGGCAGGGTCTTCAGCAGGACACTTAGGAATTTAGCAGTCTCTGGGACTTCATAAAATGTATCAGGTCTGCATGGGGCAGGGGGCTGAGAGTCCGGGTCCAAGGATGCTGCTGAAAAGGCATCCATGAAGGCAGGACGAATGGGAGGAACAACAGTACGGGTTGGGGAATCCATCTGGTTGAGGTCATAATACCTTTTTTTTCACCTCTGTCATTTCTGATGATTCCCACTTAAAATGTTCCTTCATTTTAGCAATAGTTTCCCCAAAGATTAGATCCACTGCTGGGGAGTCAGGATCAACAGATTTTTCCTCTGGAGAACCAGAGCCCAGGGGAGAAGGTAGCTGGGAGGCATATGACAGGGATTCTTCAGAAGAGGAATCAGAGTATTCTTTCTCTTTTAACGGAGAGGGATCCAATGTTTGAGGCCTGGGGATCAGGATTGGAGGCGGAATAGTGGAAGTCCCAGGTGTGGTAGGCCGTAAGACCGTAAAGGCATTAAAAAAGCTTTGACTGAAAGCCTGCCAATCCAGAGTACTTTCAGCAGCAGGAAATACATGCTTCCTCTTTTCCTTATTTTTGAGCAATGGTGTAGCGGGCGTCTGAACCGAAGAAGGCAGAGTGTTTGATGACTGCAAGGTAATGGCAGGGTCCAACAGTCCTACCAAAATCGCAGGTTCCCCCTAGGCATCAGAAAAGCCTCCATGGACGTGCCTTCCATGCAGGATTGTGCAGCCTCCATAATAGGTACCCACTGTATCAGAAGTGGCGGAGCCAGAGCATTCAACCATACAGACATCGGCCACAGGCTGAGGGTCAGACGGGGGAGGTGCAATAGTAAGCCTGACAGTCTTGGCCCTCTTTTAGGAGTTTAAGTAGGCAAGTCAGTGGAACCTTCCATACCCAACACTGTTTCAGACTTTGATTTTCTAAATATAAGTTAAGTTCATGGAGTCGGCTATGGAGAGTTTTGGGCACAAATACTTGGCAGATGGTGCAGGCCTTGTAGTCGTGCGACCTACCTAAACAAAACAAGCACTGATCATGGGCATCCTTGTGACTTATCTGATGGCCGCACTTACACTTGCCCTTTCTAGATGACATGAAGTATTAGAAACAATAACAATGAATGAAAGACTGTTCACCAATGGAGCACTTATCTGAATTCTCTAGAATCAGATGGCTGGGAAGGTAGAAACACCTGATGTTCGACTGGCGGCTGAGAAGTTCTGAGGTCTGGCATGTACAGACGTCACTTTTATGGCCCACACACTGCTAGTCACGTCAGACATCCCACACATCATACAGTGACTGAAATCTTTTGTATAATGGCCGGACGTTTGAGTAGCAAGAGGAGAAAACCCATATGCACAGAATACTGCAACATGGGAATAGAAGGACATCGATGGATCTGTGTTGCCCTTTTTCATTCTTCCTCAATTGATGGTTCTCAGATCCAGCTCGACTGCTTTCACTAGATTCACAAATCCAACTTTCAAGCTCCTCTCTCAGCCATAATGCCCCATCAACCCAACTTACCTCAGACCGAGTTTGCTGCCTCCAGAAAACAAGTTTATTCTACACAGAATCAATAGAGGAGAAACAGCTGAGATGAAACTGGAGCTCAAACAAGGAATGACAAGGTTCCCAAGAGAAATCCCTTAATTGTCCTCCAGGAAGAAAGGGAAGGGTGTTAAGGAGGGTGGGAATTTGAGGAAAAATGAAAATGGACAACAGAGATCCATTATTATGTTGAGTACAACTTTTATATCTACGTTATCATTTTCATTCATTCCTCAACTGACGGCACAAAGTCCCCAGCAAAATGAATCTTGGTTGGTCCTCACAGAAAGGTATTTCAGAATAGTGCAAGGCCAAAGGCAGCCCTGTTCCTGGAAATCAAGTCCAATTTGCAATAAGCAATAAAGGTATGAAAAATGGACCAATTGGCAGCAGCACAAATGTCATCTAAAAAAGCTCTTGTCCAAAACGTTGAGGTCACCTTGTTGAATTTGCTCTAGGAGACTTGGACAAAGACAAACCTGTTTACAGAAAGGCTATGCAAATCAGTTAACCATTTGGTTAAAGTCATTTTTGAAATTAGCATACCCACTCTGTTATGAGAAAAGAAACAATTGATCAGACTTTCTGAAATATTTGGTCCAATGAAGATTAAAAGAAAGTTGCCTGTGTATGTCCAAATGATGCAGCACATATTCACCTTTATAGGAAAACTTTGGGAAGAAAGCCAGGAGGTTAATGACCTGATTAATGTGAGAGTCAGAATCCACCTTTGGTAAAAAAAGATGGGTTAGTACGTAAAGACAGCCATCTTTATAAAAGATCAGGTCTGGAGGCTTGGAAAAAAAAGGGGGCCTGGAATTCAGGTATTTGTGTAACCGATGTAATGGTAACTAGGAAAAGGGTCTTCCAGGACAAAACTTTTAGGTCTGATTTAGTGGAAGGTTCAAATGGACCAAGTCAAACTTAACTTTAAAAGACAGAAATCCCAAGCATGAGTAGGACTATTCTTGATTAGGGTGGGGGCTAAGTAAAAAGGTGCCTTTCAAAAGTCTTTTACAACCCAGAAGTAGTCACCGAGACAAGATTTTCGCTGGAATGAAAATTAGAAACGGGAGTCAGCTGAACTTTGACAGTAGAGAAACTAGCCCCCTCTTAACAGAGGTTTTAAAAAATCTAGGACTGCAGAAATAGGGGCAAGAAGGGATCCAAATCTCTCTGGAGGGCCCGAATAGAAAATATTTTCCATTTACTTGTATAAACCTTCTTAGTGGAAGCCTTTTGAAAGGACAAAAGGATATGTTGGACCAGGGAGAAAAGCCTGAGCTGTCTAGCCATAAATGGAGAAACCATGCAGTCAACTTGAGGCCACTTATGTCCAGAAGAGCTAACCCCACTGGACGAGACAGGAAGACTGGACTGGGGTCCAGTATTCAGAGCGGATACAGAAAATGAGACCACAGAAAGGGAAATCAGATTTGACGAGAACAAAAGGTTGCAATGAGGCTTGCTGTGCTCTTCAATCTAAAGGCTTTCTGAAGAAACTTGGGGAGTAGAGGTACTGTATGGTACAGAAACCTGGGCAGTAAAGGCGGGGCAGTTGTGCAAGTTAGAGATGACAAAGATGAAGTGCCTGAGATGGGTGGGTAGGATGTACACAGTCTGCCAGATGAAGAAATTAAGACATCAGAGAAGCCATAGCAGTTCGTTACATAAAAAGTCAAAAGGAACATATTACAGTAGTTTGGGCACCTGTGCAGAAAAGCAGAAGACAGCCTGGTAACAAAGATGTGGGAACATACAGGAAGGAGGCAATAAGAAACGAGGGCATCTAGCAAGGAGATGGACTGACTGTGTGAGAGAAGACTTGAGAAAGTCAGGCATGACTGTCGAAGAAGGTTGGAGGATTAAAACTGAATAGAGTGAGGTGGATGAAGATGAAGAAATTAAGACATCAGAGAAGCCATAGCAGTTCGTTACATAAAAAGTCAAAAGGAACATATTACAGTAGTTTGGGCACCTGTGCAGAAAAGCAGAAGACAGCCTGGTAACAAAGATGTGGGGACATACAGGAAGGAGGCAATAAGAAACGAGGGCATCTAGCAAGGAGATGGACTGACTGTGTGAGAAAAGACTTGAGAAAGTCAGGCATGACTGTCGAAGAAGGTTGGAGATTAAAACTGAATAGAGAGAGGTGGAGACAGCTGACATGACAACACCTGACCCCATGCAAAAAACTGGAAAAGGGTGACTTGATGATGATGGTGATTGACAGCAATCTGGGGTGGCTGACGTGGCTTGATATAAGCATCATGAGGAAGAAATCCTTTATTTATATTTTTAACTATGGAAGAGCAATGATTTCAATGGAGCATGGAATCTCTCATTAGAATTGATCCTAAACATGAAAAGACTTAGAGACCTAACCCCCCTCAGACCACTGACCTCCCAATGCTTTTCTCTTTCAGGGTAAACTCTACCTCAGTAAAACTTGTATGCTGGGATGTGTACACAAAGTAAAGACAGTATTTCAAAGAACTTGCAGCTATTTTACCAAATGCACGAGTCAGGCCAAAATAATACCTTAAACTACACACACTTACCTCCTGGTACTCTCCAAGTGGGGTCAAGTACTGCAGAATCAACCTCTGCTCAATGCCTGGCGTAAGTGGGTGGAGATGGTAATTTGTGCCAATAACCCAGGGAGACATTTCTGACCAACTACTGTTGGACAGCTCACTGAACGTCCGCTCTGAATCTGGGAAACAAAGTTTATGCTTGGATTTTTTTAAGTGTTCCAACTTCCCACCTTTTGGTTTCCTAATGTGCAGTTCCTCCGTGGGAATTTTGGTGGCAGAGTTTGCTCTGCTGCTTGTTTTGTGGGAAGAGTTCAGTTGAAGAGAGAAATCATTTTCTTCAGACTTGACAAATTCTCCATCCACTTCTCCATCTTTGTATAACATATCTTGAGCCTCTTCATCAACAGGCAGTACATTTTCATTCCCATCTTTCTCAAGACAGGAGGAAGAGGAGGATTCTCGTTCTTGACTGCTCAAACCACAGCCCTGCTCCTTTAGTTCCCGCAACCGACGCAACATCACTGGAACCTAAACAATAAAAGTGTGTTAGAATGCAGTGAAATGACTTAGTAGTACATCAGAACATGTCCCAGAAGTCTCACCTCAAAAGGTTTCCATCAATAACTGGGCATAAGTACACACCACACACATCTACTCCAACTCAGAAAACTAAAAAATAGACACCAAAATAAACCTTATTAACATGAATGCAATGTTTGTACAAGTATCAGCAAGTTGCAGTCTAAAAAGTAAACCAATGCAACTACTTCAGAGGAGAGTCTATATAAAACGTTCATGACTCAACAGCACAAAGCAACTGTAACCTCCACTCACCTTCCTACTTCAACTCAAGATTTATACTCTACTTCCAAGATGGCTAAAACCAATCAACAGCTTGATTTCACCTCTCCTAGTGTGAAAAAAAAAACTCTGAAATAACAGTCAGTAACTCTACCAGTTTCAGTAAATTCAGTTGCATAGAAGTTATGTTCTTACCATAACGTTCCATGTTAGTTGTCTTCTTCTCGCCTTCTTCTTGCTGGATGGGTTCGGAGCCGATCCTCGGCTCCGACTCGGCCACTCTAAAAGCTCGAGAGTTGGTTCCACCGGCTCGAGGCTCCCCCTATATCCCACAATGCTAGGTGAGAGTTACCTCAGATCTCGTTTGTAAGCTAGGCACTGCCTATAATAGTAGTAAAATAACTAGTAACAAAGTCCACCTCTATAAACAAGGGAGAAGAGAAGGGTGACCTACATCCTGATCCAGGAAATATGCACAGCAGAGCATATACCTAAAGTAAAGAGGTGGTAGAAAGAGAGGTCACAATCAAAACTCCTCTAGGTCTGTCCAGGCCAGGGGAAGGAGGGTGGGGCAAAGAAGGCGAAGAAGACAACTAACATGGAACGTTATGGTAAGAACATAACTTCTATATGTTAAGTTGTCTATCTCGCCTTCATTCTTGCTGGATGGGACGCGTCCCTAGCACCTTGTCCCGGGTGGCCTAACGGAACAGACTCTTGAGAACAGTGGAACCAAAGTTAGCTCTATGTCTAGAGGCTAAATCCAACTTATAATGAGAAATGAAAGTGTGAGGAGTAGCCCAAGTAGCCGCTGCACAAATGGTGTCAATAGGCAGTCTATCTTGGAAGGCTATAGAAGTAGCCAAGGCTCTGGTAGAATGGGCTTTAGGTTTGCTAGGCAGCTTTTGGTGTCTAATTTCATAAACAAGGGAAATCAGGGATGTTAGCCATCTGGATAATGATACCTTTGAAACTGAAAGTCCCTTTCTGCCTTCTGCATAAGAGACGAACAGCTGGTCAGATTTTCTGAATTGTTTTGTTCTATCCAAATAGTACCTTAACTGACGATGAACATCTAGCCAATGTAATCTTTGTTCAGATCTGTTAGAATATTCTGGAAAAAACACCGGAGGTCAATGCTTTGATTTAGGTTAGCCGTGGAGGCTATTTTAGGTAAAAAGGACGGGTTGGTTCGTAAGGATACTCTGTCCTTATGGAACAACAGATAAGGAGGTCGACAGCTGAGTGCATGAAGTTCTGAAACTCTTCTAGCTGAAGTAATAGCTACTAGAAAGAGAGTCTTCCATTATAGTAATTTTAAAGAACAGGAGGATGCAGGTTCGAAAGGAGAGAATTAAAGAACTGAGAACTAAATTTAGGTCCCAAGGAGGAGGAGGATTTCTTACGGAGGTCTGAGTAGAAAAACTCCCTTCAAAAGGCTTTGCAAAGCTTGTGGGACATGATGGCAGAATCTGAAATGCCCACATGAAAGTTAGAAATAGCTGCCAATTGAACTTTAAGAGTAGAAGGAGATGAACCTGCATGGAAGAGTTCAGCTAGAAAATCAAGGACCATTTGGATGGAAGCAGTGAAAGGATCTATGTCCCTTCCTTGAGCCCAATAGGCGAAACGTTTCCACTTACTCAAATAAATCTTTCAAGTGGAAGATTTATGGGAAGCTATCAAAATATCTCGAACAGAGTGAGATATTTGAGGAAGCCTGGCTAAAGTTGGAATTGGAGGAACCAAGCAGTGAGGTTCAGAGAGGGAAGGGAGCGATGAAACTGACCCGACTGATGGATCAAAAGATCTGGAACTAGGTCCAGATGCCAAGGTCGCTCCAACAGAAACTGATGTAGAAAGGGGAACCAAACCTGTCGAGGCCAGTACGGAGCAATGAGGATCAATGAAGCCTTCTGAGCGATAGCTTTCTGTATTACTTGAGAGATTAGTGGGAAGGGGGGAAATGCATACAGAAGTCCCCGGGGCCAAACTTGGACTAGAGCGTCTCTGCTGGGTTGGCCTGGTAACGGGAATAGGGTGAAAAAATCTCTGCACTTGCTGTTTTGGGGAGTAGCAAAAAGGTCGCAGCAAGGCTGGCCCCACTTGAGAAAAATTTCTCTCACAACAGAGTCTTTCAGAGACCACTCGTGAGGCATGAGGATAGCTCTGCTCAACTTGTCCGCGATTTGATTGGACTTCCCGGGGATGTGCGTTGCTATCAGAAAACGCTGAGAAGAAATCGCCCATTGCCACAGTCTGAGTGCTTCTCGACACAGGGGGTAGGACCTGGTTCCGCCTTGTTTGTTGATATACCACACTACGGACATATTGTCCGTCTGGATTGCTATCGTTCCCAAGGGAAGAGAGTCTTGAAGGGCTTGCAACGCTAAAAGCACTGCTCTCATCTCTAGAACATTTATGTGCAAGTGGCATTCGTCTGGTTGCCATGTGCCCTGGACAGTTCTGCCCTGATAATGCCCCCACCCGATCAGGGAGGCGTCCGTTGTCAGAGTAGCAACCGGAGGAAGGAACAAAGGGTCTTCCCAATAAGAGCTGAGGGGAAGACATCCACCACAGAAGATGATTTCTGCATGTTTGCGTGATTATAATGGTGTGAGACATTGGAAGTTGCTGGTACGACCATTGTGAAGAGCATCCATTGAAGGATTCTCATGTGGAATCTGGCTAATGGAAGCAGAGGTATGGCAGCCGCCATAATCCCCAACACTTTCAGAACTAACCTGGCTTTGATTCTGTTGCTGCTGAAGAGGAGCGAGACCATTTTGTGTATGTCTGTTATTCTCTGATCTGTTAGTCTCGCAGACATGTTGATTGTGTCTAGATTTGCCTATGAAGGTAATAGTACGACAAGGCGACAAAACAGACTTTTCGAAATTTATTGAAATGCCTAAATTTCGACAAGTGCGAAAGGTGCAGTCCCTGGCCATTAGAAGAAGATGCTTGGTGGGGGCTGTAAGGAGCCAGTCGTCCAAATATGGAAACACCTGGAATCCTTGTCGTCTCAGGTGAGAAGCTACCACTGCCATGCATTTGGTAAACACCGGGGGCAGTGGTGAGACCAAAGGGCAGGGCCCTGAATTGAAAATGACTGGTTCCCAGCCTGAAGCGGAGGAATCTTCTGGAGCGTCTTTTCATTCTTATGTGATAGTACGCATCCTGAAGATCTATAGAGCACATCCAGCTTCCCTTTCCCAAAAGGGAAGGATGGACTGCAGCGTGACCATCCGAAATCTTGTTTTCTTGACTGACTTGTTCAAGATACTGAGATCCAAAATTGGTCTCCAGTCCCCTGTTTTCTTTGGAACTTAAAAGAACCTGGAGCAGATTCCGGATCCTTGCTGGTCTGCTGGAACTGGCTGAATTGCTCTTTTTGCAAGCAGCTTTGAAATTTCCAAAGCTGCAAGATCCCTTTGAGCGGGTGGAACATCTGGAAGGGATTTTTTTGATTGGTTTGGAATGCGAAAGAAGGGAATGGAATAGCCCTCGGAAATGATGGACTGTACCCATTTGTCTTGAGTCAGGGATAGCCAGGCTTTTGGGTACAGTGACAATCTTCCCCCGACTGCCTCCGAAGGTAGGCAGTCGGGCAACACCTCAGGGATGCTGAAAGTGCTTATCAGAGAAGACTTCCCGATTGCCCTGGTTCTGCGGACCCCCCCTGCCTCTAGGGCGACGTCTACCATTGTTGTTCCCCCCTCTGCCTCTGGCGGGGAACAGACTGTGCGTCAGGCGAAGTCCCTTGAGATTGTTTACGGAACCACATTTTCCCACTTTTCTGGCCTTTGGGGTAAGGCCTAGAAGGAGTAGAAAACGGACTCCGACGGCAGAAAGAGTCTTGCCATCTGTCTCGCACCTAGTCAAGGTTTCTTTCACTTGAGGACCAAAAAGAGATGATCCATCAAACGGGGAATTAGTGAAAGACGTTTTAAAGGGGTCCGCAAAGTTGCATAACCGCATCCAGGCGTGCCTGCGTAAGGCCACACCTGTCCCTGCGGCCCTGCTCGCTCCATCAGCCGCATAAGAAAGGAGGCGCATGGAGGAGTTAGCTATGGAGTTCAGGGTAGCCAGCTGAGTGTTCATCTTGTCCTGAAAACCCGCAGCTGTAGGATCCTTCAACATATCACTCGCTTCCTTGATCAAGTCCCTTTGAAGACGAGTAAAATGGCATAGGTAGTTCAGCTTAACGCATTGCAAAGGTCGCTGACGAGAACATCCGCTTCCGCACCTGTACATAGACCTGGATTCCTTGTTAGGTGGATGGACAGGCACCGAAGGATCAGCTAGTTCCTTCTTGGTGGCAGCAGCTACCACCATAGCATCCACAGAAACACCTTTTGTGAGAAATTGCTTGTCAGTTGGTGCTGTTATAAATTTGGAGGGTCTCCTGGGGTAGGGTCCACTGAATCAGGAGCCGTCCAGGCCTTCTTTGCAACCACCTGCATGAGGGGATCAAAGGGGGACACCCAGGAGGTGGAAGGGCGAGAGCCAACGCCTCAAGATACACAGATTCATCCTCCGAAGGGTTAAGGGCTGGCCAATTTCCCCTCTGTTTCAGGATCTCTAGAATGTCTGCGAAAGAGACATCTTCAGAAGGGGAACGGGGAACCCTCGAATCCTCTAAATCTGTGTCAGAGGTGACAGACTCAGGTGAGTCTAAGTGCTTCCTCTTACACTTTCTCTTCCTAGGGGCTCCCTGCCAATTCAGGAGAGGCCTCGAAGAGGATGAGATCCCCACAGGGGATTCTTGAGGAGCTTGCTCTCTGCGGTCTGGGATGAGGGAGTGAGTCGACATAACCAAAGGCACCGAAGTGGGAGGGGCGGACGGAGCCGACTGTGGAGTCGAACAAGGTTCCAACACACTCCGCATGACCTCGAATGCACCCCTGTCAGGCAGAGCCAGAGGTCCCCGCTCCGAGAAGCTGAGAACCTCCCTCGGCACCGACAGAGATGGCTCCGAGGCCGATGTCGGAGCCGAACTTACCAGCGCCGAAGCACCGAGAGGGAGAGGGGGGTCGGACAAGGGTCCGATGCCACTCACCCCCTCGGAGCCGACGAGGGAAGCCCGGCGCTGAGATTCTTCAAAGGAAGAAATCGGAGCCGAAGACAAATGTATCGGCTCCGACGCTACCACAGTCTCGGTTCCGACGCCTGCCCGAGCTCAAAGGAGTCAGAGGAGGAATATTAATTGGAACAAGCTGAGGCATCGACTGATGAGTCGGACTCTGGAGCATTTGGGCCAGTGCCTCGGACTTCAAAAGTCTACTCACTACCCTCTGGAGGTCGTGATCTGAGAGCCTCGATGACCTGGAGGAGTGAGATCTATGGCTCCATTCAGACAGCAGGGGAGACGCATGAACGGAGCCAAGGGACGGTGACCTCGATCTCTTTCTAGATGTCGGCTCCGATGGTATGATCGGAGCAGACCCATGACTCTCTAATGCCTCTGCTCCGGCCGGAGCCGAGGAAACCACTGAAACAGCAGTCACAGACTCATCGGCTCCAGCCGGAGCCGATGAAGCAGTAGGCTTCAAAGCCTTAGGCCTCGACTCTGAAGCTGGAGCCAAGGTCTTAGAAGCCTTAGAAGGTTTCCCAGAAGACACAGGAAGGGAACCTTCAGGCTTAATTAAACCCCTCAAAATGAGTTTATTTTTTCCCTCCTGCAGGACTCTAGGGCTGAAGCCATGGCATACAGCACAAGAGTCCTGCAGGTGTAAAGGTCCCAGGCAGTACACACAAGAAGTGTGACCGTCTGTCAGAGACATTTTCTGACAGCACGAGTCACACTTCTTGAAGCCTGAGACCTTTGTATCCTTGGACATACTCAAGGAACCTGAAGTGTAATCACACACAAAAACACACACACACAGATTACACTGATAGGATTAAAAGGGAATTATTTAAAAACTAAGGTAAGTTAATAAAAGTCCCTAAGTAAACACACACACACCCTAAGGAAAGGGAGGAAGGGCCCGAAGGCCTTAGGGAAGAACTATATGTTCTTTATAAAAGGAGGGGGCTGGAAACTAAGGTAGTAAGGGATAAGTAAGTCCAGTACACTAAGGGGGAAGAAAAGTACACTAAACTAGTCTAAGTTAAAGAATTTAAACTATTCTAACTTTTACTAACCTGGAGCAGGTAGAAAACACACCTCGATCGCTGTAGCGGCAAACGAGATCTGAGGTAACTCTCGCCTAGCATTGTGGGATATAGGGGGAGCCTCGAGCCGGTGGAACCAACTCTCGAGCTTTTAGAGTGGCCGAGTCGGAGCCGAGGATCGGCTCCGAACCCATCCAGCAAGAATGAAGGCGAGATAGACAACTTAACATTGGCCATTAAGTACACTGCCTGGATGCCAGCAAACCAAAAACTTGAGAGCCTAAAAGAAGATCAAGTAGAAAAGGTGAACAGAAAATACTGGCTGGGAAGAATCCTTCAGCTATTCAGCAAAAAGCAGCTCAAGCTCCAGCTTTAATGCAAGACGTGATTTCCAGTAATTTACAGGAAAAATACATTGAATGTACTCAGTGCTGATTAAAATAAATGAAACACTGAATGAGTATATCGACTCAAACAAAAACAGGCTGGAAAAACAGAAGAAGCTTTAAAGAGAGAATCACATGAACTGAGAGATGCAATGGCAGAGTTACACGACAAAGCACACAAGGAAAACCAGATAAACTGAAAGGAAAGTACAGGTGCGTAAAATTAACTTTCCATAACAGTAGATGTTCGAATGATCATTGTTGCAGTAGCCTTAGCTATATCCTGCCAAGGATATAATAGCCTGCCAGTTTCCAAAGCTTCAGGGCACCTTCCATGCAAACAAACTGTAATACAGCTCGAGCTGAACTTACTAAAAACCAGGTTTGGGTACAAAGCTCTTCAGAGCATTACTGACAGAAGAGAGGGAAGCTGAGCACTGAAAAGACAATGCTAGGAACAAAAACTAAAATGTCCACACCAAAAAACAAATATGAAAGGAGGGAGGGAGTAGCTACTGCAGCAGTTACACCAAGTTCATCTTACACAACTGTATTATGTTCTTCACACGGATGAATGCTGTACTAGGCCTTAGCTACACAGACAGATTACTAAAGCCAGATCTATTTGGGAGGTGGAAATAAAATGTTCCAGGATTCTTTGGAGAATGGCCCTAAGCAAAGCTCGATCTAGCCCTAGAGAAAGAATCAAGCATACAGTGCTGTGTAAATGTACAGAGAAGCGAGTAATAGCTTCTGGAATACCTGTAGAATCCAACCCTTTCCAAAAAGCTACAGATGAAACCAAGGCCCTGGGAGAGTCAGATGTGACCCTGTCTGGAATAGATTTGTTATGATGAGTATAGTAAGATGTAATGCCCTTAAAAAAACATTTGAAATAGTCAGTCTTGACACATTAGTTCTGTCCAGATGGTACCAGAGTTGCCTGGTGACATCCAAAGTATGGCGTATCCTCTCCCCCTCATTTTTAGGTTTAGGAAAGAAAATGGGGAGATGGATAGTTTGCCTTTAAAAAAACTCAGATATCACCTTAGACTTATAGGTTCATAGGTTCATATTAAGCTATCTGCCCTAGGGCATTTATAAGCCTAGCCAGAGTGTGTTGTGCTTCGCCACCCATTTTAAATTAATTTTGCTATGCCCTTTTTCGAGGTTAGTATACTGTGCCTCTGTCTAACAGTGACACAGAAGTGATACCCGGGGTAAACCTACGATCTCCCATCCACTCATCAAGATTCCTCTTGAAAAGAGTCAATGAGGGACTCTGCCTAACCTGGACTGGTATTTTATTCCAGAGTGAAGGGAGCCTCTGGGTTATGAATCTGTCCCTCCAGCATGTCCTATTTATTTCAGTGCTGAGGTTCAAGTCTCTCGAGCGCGTAGCTCGATGGGATTTGGATTTTCTGAGGTGCAGCATGTCCTTTAACTCCGGGTTGGACATGGCTTTATACGTCAGGCACAGATCGCCTCTGAGCAGGCGGTATGCCACTGAGTAGAGCTGGAGTTTCTTTAACCGGGTAGCATATGGCATCTGTTTGAGCCCTTTGATCCTCTTGGTGAGACTCTTTTGGGGTCTTTCCAGTTGCTGCAGGTGTCTGGTAAGGTACATCCCAAAAGGGGCATTGTACTCAATTATGGGCCTGATGAGGGATGAGTAAAGAGGCACGATGGCCTCCACTGATCTAGATGCGAATCCCTTCATGATTAGGTGGGCTATATAAAATGTTTTTCTAACCACTTTGGCCACGTGGTTGTCAAATGAGAGTTGCTATCAACTTGGGTCCCCAGGTCCCCAATTACTACTTCTGTACTTAGATTACCACCTATGTGGTAATTTATGGGCACATTGTTTTTGCCAAAGGGGATGACTATACACTTTTTGGCGTTTAGCTTGAGGCCATGGCTCTGGCACCAGTTGTCTGTTTCTATGAGGCCCTTTTGGAGGATGCTTGTGTCGGCTGGAGAGTCTATTATGGCGCCCAGTTTGCAGTCATCTGCGAACTTGGTCAGCCACAGTCCTTCCGTGTTGGCCTGTAACTCCAAGAAATATATACCGAACAAGTGAGGTCCCAGGACTGAGCCTTGTGGGACGCCACTTTTAACTGGTTTGGAGTCTGACATGGCTCCAACAATTCTAACCATGTGGGTTCTGTCCTTGAGACAGTTTGCAACCCATCTAGTGACATAGGGGTTTATATTTAAGCTGGTGAGCTTATCTATAATGCCCGAGTGGGGTACTGTATCGAAGGCTTTTGCGAGGTCCAGGTAGGCTGTGTGGACCACCTTCCCCTCGTCAATGGCCTTGATGACTGTTTCAAAGAAATCAACCAGGTTTAAGAGGCAGGATCTACCCTTAAAGCCAAACCGGGTAGGATTCAGTGTCTGTAGGTCCCCAATATCCTTATTTATGAGGTCCATGATGATCCTTTCCATAGCTTTGCAGACCAAGCTAGTCAGGCTTATGGGGCAATAGTTTCCAGGATCCATTGAGGCACCACCTTTGTGGAGAGGGACCACTGTTGCTGTACGCCACTCTTTGGGCACATATCCTGTAGTAAGGCTGAGATTGAACAGTAGTTTTACGTTTGGGTTTAGCTCTTCTTGGAGTTATTGTAGGACACAGCCCGGGACACCGTCTGGTTCCATTGAAGCTGTGTTTTTTGCTTTGGAGGGCAGCTCTTACCTGAGCATCTGAGATGTCAGGGGGGCAGCACTCTGCTGGGACAGATATTTGCCCTTTTGGTGGGGGGGGGGCGTTTGCGATGAACCTGTCAGCTAGGATGTTGGCAATGTCTATGGGTTTGGTGTATTTTTTGTCATTTTGGACTAATTCTGAGCATATCTGGGAATTCCCACCCAGGTTCCTAACATAACTAAAGAAAGCCTTGTGATTATCCTTAGTGTCCTGTGCAATTTTTCTCTCTAAGCTGGCCTTAGACGATTTTATGAGTGCCCGTAGCTTTTTGCTAATACTGATCAGAGATGCCTTCCCTTTTTGGAATTTTGCTCTATCATGTAGTAGCTTCCTCCTTCTATTGTATAGCTTGCTTATGGCTGGGGTCCACCAGACAGGATGTCTGCCTTTGGAGGACTGGGTCTTGGTTTTATTTGGGATTGCATGATCCATGCATTCCTGAAGGTGTTCATAGAATGCGTTTATAAAGGATTCTGCAGTCTGGGACGTATTTTCCACAGGCCCGGGGGCTTTGAAGGATTCCACCTCGGTTTTGAGGAGTGTGAAATTTACTTTAGAGAAGTTTTTCACTGTGGTTTTCAGGGCAGGGGGTGGAGTCAGGATGTGAATACCCAGTGAGATTAGTTTATGGTCTGATCTTACCAGTGAGGGATACACTTCAGGTCCAGTATGTTTTCCCCTCTTGTGGGAGTGGTAACAAGTTGTTCCATAGCATTTGAGTTTATAAATTCTAGGAACCTTTGGGCTAGGGTGTTGGAGCTAGAGTAATGCTCCCAGTCTATGTTTGGGTAGTTTAAGTTGCCCAATATAATGGTGTTTGGAGAGACCTTCATATTTTCCAGTGTTCTCAGGAAGACCGAGTGGGGTTCCTGGGTTTGGGAGGGTGGTCTGTAGCAGGCTATAAACTGGAAGGCAGTTTTACCCACTGTTAGTTGCACATGGATAGTCTCTGATGCTTCGTGCTGTGCCACCAACCTGGAGGTGTGGGTATCTTTGACGAATATTGATACTCCCCCTTCTTTTATGGTTCGGTCCAAGTTTTGGGGCCGAAAACCATGGTATGAGGTATAAAGTACAGTTTTGTACCTACCATAAATGTAGATGTTCGAGTGCTAATACAGCTGCAGTCATAACAGATGGGTTCTCCTGCCATCAGGCGGGTCCTCGGTCGGCCGAATTTCAAAGTCTATGTCCGGCGTCTTCCCTGACGTCAGTGCGACAGGGGTATAAAGGAACCAGCCGATGCCATTTTCTTCAGTTTTTCTTGCCCCAAATGTCAGGTGCCCCCAGAAGGAAGGCAATACAAAAATTTGTGTAATAATGCAGGGAATATAATCAAAATGCAGTAGTTGCAAGCAAATTCATCATAAATGAATACCCCAATCAGTTTGTATGAGGATGGGTTAGCCTATAGGCGTGTTCCAAGAGGGGAAGGAGGGAGGGAAACCTGGACTGCAGCTGTATTAGCAATCAAACATCTACATTTATGGTAGGTACAAAACTGTACTATGTTCATCGTGCATACAGCTGCAGTCATAACAGATGGGTAGAATCCCAAAGCTAAGAAAGGGGTGGTAGGCACTAGGAGGAACAAGAAGGAGCCAAAATGCCCTGCAAGACTGCAGTGGCAAAGCCTGCTCTGGATTTGGAGTATAATGGTGGGTTGTAGTGCTTGGAGAAGGTATGCACAGAACTCCAAGTGGCTGCTTCCAAAATATCCTTGGTAGGAACTCCTCTGAGGAAAGCTGCAGAGGTGGCTGTGGCCCTGGTGGAATGAGTTCTAATGCCTGTAGGTACAGTTTTGCCATGAAAGGAATAGCAAAAGCGTATGCAGTGGGCTATCCATTTGGAGATTGTCTGCCTGGAAATTGGCTTTCCTTGAGCCCCTACAGCATAGGACACAAAGAGCTGTTCTGATTTCCTGAAAGGCTTTGTTCTGTCCAAATAATAACGCAGTTGTCTGTGGATGTCCAAAGAATGTAGCAATCTCTCCCCCTTTGTTTTGAGGATTAGGATAAAAAGTAGGTAAATGTATGGCCTGATTTAAAGCTACCCTGGATACCACTTTAGGCATAAAGGACGGATTGGTTCATAAGGAAACTCTGTCCTGATGGAAGATGATAAAAGGCTGGACAGCCATGAGGGCCTGCAGTTCTGAAACTCTACGAGCTGAGGTGATAGCCAGAAGGAAAGCTGTTTTCCAGGACAAATATTGCAAATCTGATGAGGCAGCTGGCTCAAAGGGAGGCAAGGTCAATTTTTCCAGAATGAAATTAAGATCTCAAGCAGGTATTGGTTGTTTCCTTGGAGGTCTTAGATTCTTAGCCCCTCTGAGGAACTGTCTTAAAAGAGGGTGAGAGAATAAAGGTGGATCAGTGTTGCATTCAGCAGAAATGGCTGAGGCATGGATTTTGATGGAGAATGAAAGTCCACTGCTTAGCAGCTCAGCCAAAATATTGTAGCATTTGAGGTAAATTCAGTTTTCCAGGATCCTGGCCCTTTTTCTCATTCCAGACACAAAACCGTTTCCATTTTGCGGAGTAAGCTTTGCTAGTTGATGGCCTTTCTGGCCTCCAAAATGACATCCTGCACCTCCATGGAGAGTAGGGCCTGTTGTGATGCTACGGAATCTTCCATGCGGCTAGATTGAGTGTTTTTAGCTGGCTGTGAAGAGTTTTGAAGCTGTGCTGAGTCAGAAGAGGAGGCAGAGGTAGGGTCCATGGTGGGGAATGCGTCAGGCTCCTCAGGAGTGGGTACCAGTGTTGCCTTGGCCAGTCCGGAGCAATGAGAATCATCTTTGGTCTGTCTGCTCTGGTTTTCAATAGGACTTTGGCCAGCAGAGGAAGGGGTGTAAAGGCATAAATTGTCATTTATGTCCAACTGAAAGAGAGAGCGTCCACTCTCTAGGCCTTTGGATGGAAAATCCTTGAGCAGAATTTTGTCAATTGGTGATTTTTGTGGGAGGCAAAGAGATCTATGTCTGGCCTTCCCCATTCTTGGATTATTTCTGTAAATATTTTTGGATGCAATTTCCACTCGTGTGGATCTGTCATATTCCTGCTTAGGATGTTTGCCAGCGTGTTTTCCTTGCCTGGCAAGTACTGTGCTTGTAGTTCCATTTGTAGGTCCATGGCCATGTTCCAAAGTGACATGGCCAGTTTGCATAGGGGGGTAAGAATGTGTTCCTCCCTGTTTGTTTATGTACCACATAACTGTGGTGTTGTCCGTTCTTATCAATAGTTGACCTGGTTGTAGAAGGTCCTTGTAAGCTATTATAGCATTTATTACTGCTAGCATTTCCTTTTGATTGATGTGAAGGTGCTTTTCTTTTTGGGACCATTTGCCCTGAATGCACCGATCTGTCATGTGCGCCCCCCAGGCGTAGTCCGAGGCGTCTGTTGTGATGACTTGATTTGCTTGAGGCTTGCTGAATGGGAGACCTGTGTTTGTTTGACATGCTTGAGCCCACCACAGAAATTCCTTTTGCAGACATGGAATTAGTGGTATTATTGTTTCCAAACTGTGGCTGTGTTGAGACCATATGTTTTTCAAGTAGCATTGTAGTTTCCTCATATGCAGCTTTGCACATGGGATTAGTAAGATGCAAGATGCCATGAATCCCAGAGCCTGCAGGATTTTCCTTGCAGTCAGCCTGGTGCAACTTGCTAGTGCTTTTGAAGTATTGAATTAGTTGCCCCTGCTTCTCTGGCGTGAGGTAGGCCATCTGGGTGTTTGTGTCCAAATTGGCACCCAGGAAAATTATCTTCCAAGAGAGTATTAGCCTTGATTTATTTTTGTTGACTGTGTATCCCAGAGAGTTCAACAACATTATTACACAAGTCAGATGTTTCAGAAGAATGTACTTGCTGTCCGCTTGGATCAGGCAGTCGTCCAAATAGGGGTATATCTGTATCCCTTGAAGTCTGCAGTAGGCAATTACTGATGCCAGGCATTTCGTGAATACTCTGGGCGCAGTAGATAAGCCAAAGGGCAATGCAGAGAATTGATAATGGGTTGAACCTGCAAGAAATCTGAGGTACCTTCTGCAATTTTGTCTGATTGGGACATGCAGGTATGCCTCCTTGAGGTCCAATGTTACCAGCCAGGACTCCTTGCCCAGCATGGGAAGAAGTTGCTGTAGAGTGAGCATCTTGAATTTTGGTACGAGTAGAAATGTGTTTAGGATGGATAGGTCCAAAATAGGTCTCCAATATTTTCCCTTCCTTGGTACCAGAAATAGCCTGGAATAAAAACCTTGACCTTGTTCGTGCGTAGGTAACTCTTGAATAGCTTTCATGTTTACGAGATCTGTAATTTGCCTTTGTGCCTCTGCCCTTTGATTGTGTGGCAGGTTTGGCATGCCTCTCATTTTTGGAAGGGTGTGAAAATGGAATTTGTAGCCTCTGTTTATAATGTCCAGGATCCATTTGTCCTTTGTGACAATATGCCAATTTTTTGAAAATAATGCCAGCTTTCCTCCTAAGGGGGCTGCCATTTGAGACTTGCTTGGCATGCAAAGGGGAAACTCATTGGGTTTGCTTTCTGAAAGATTGCGAGTTATCCTCACCACCTCTGTGTAGGAGCTTGCCATTGCCTGCCTCTATACGATCCTTGGGATTGTCCTCTGCCCCTCGGGCGCCTGTATCTGCCTCTTTGGGGTCTGTCCGTGGCAGGAAAGGACCAGTTTTTGGAAGGCCAATTTCTACTAAAATGTGGTGGTTGTACCTTTAGAAAATCTTTCACAGTTTGCATTGATTTAGCCTTTTCCTCCATTTTCCTCAATACCTCCTCAGCATTAGCGCCAAATAGTACATCCTTTTGAAGAGGGGCGTCCAGTAATTTAGCTTTAACATGATCAGGCAAGGCTTGTTCCTTGAGCCAGGCATGCCTACGTATGACTGATCCTGTAACAGCAGCTCTACATGAGGCCTCTAGAGCATCAAAACCACACTGTAAGGTATGCTTACCCACTTGTTCTGCACTACGCATCAAATCCTGCAACTTCTTCAAGTCTGGTTGTTCAGGTTGTAACATTTTACTTTTCAATTGTGATAGCAAAAACTGCTGGTATTTTAGCATATGGAACCGATAGTTTAAGGCCCTCATGGCTAAGGTAGCCGAGGTATATACCTTTTTTCCCCACCTTTCTAAGGATCTGGAGTCTCTCTCGGAAGGTAATGGATTTTTAGCAGTGGAGGCCTTAACTCCCTTGGGGCCCTGTGAGATGGTTTCTGGGTCAGCAGCATGGCGTTTGTATAGAAATTGGTGAGAGTCAGGAACCCTGTAGTACCTTTCAGGCTTAACTGGAGCTGGAGGTGGAGAGTCCAGGTTAAGGCAGGCCTCTGAGTAAACATCATCTAGGATGTCCAAGACAGGAGGGTATAGCCAGAGGCCTGTGCTGAGGTAGCAAGAGAAATTCCCTAGGCCTTTTCTTGGAATCTGAATAATCTTGGCCTTCCCAGTGGAAGTGTTCCCTTAAGGTGTGCAAAGTTTCCCCAAATGAGTAATCCTCAGGGAGGGATACAGAAGGGATGGACTCCTCCGCATCAGAGTCTTCAAAAGGAGAGTAAGAATGTTCCTGATCATCAGAGTGCTCTGAAATAATGGAGCCCTGATCAGAAGAGGGGGAATCTTCCCCCACTCTGGGCCTTTTGTCCGGTGGGGGCTGAGAACCTCTGATAAGAGTAATTAAATCCTCAGCCATTTTAAGCATCTGTTTCTTAAGCATGGGGCCTGTAGATGGGCCCTATGTAGCTTGTCCCTTAGAGTGCAAGGCTGCTTTAGACTTAGTGAAAGCCTTGATGGAGAAAGAAGAGGAAGGTCTGAAGACACCTTGAGTAGAGGTGGACCTGTCCACATTCTGAGTTTCAACGCCAAGAGTGGCTTCGATATCTGTAGCCAGGGTGCGGGCCGAGGAGCCTGCGACCTCGGGCACAGGAGACACCGCCAAAGAAGTGTCGTCGGTAGTCAGGGGCTGCGTAGGCACCTCGCTGAGAACCGGACCATGTGTAGTCGGCTTAGGCGTGGTGTCGGTAGAGGCCGCGGACCTCGTGTGTCGGTCCTTATCTTTGCATTTTTTAGACAAAACTGTAGTCGGAGTATCAGACGACATAATATAATTAAATGCTTTCCCAAAATAATGCTGGGCAAACTCCGCCCGACGCTTAATGGTTTGCTTGTTGAATGTAGCACAAAAGCGACAGACCGAGACGTCGTGGTCTGGGCCTAAACAAGGTATACAGAGGGAATGGAAATCCTTATGCGGTATTTGCTTCCCACAAGAAATACAATTATTAACTTTGTCTGACATCGGTCTGAGGCAAGAAAAGTTTCCCCAACGGGGTACTTCGCTTTCAAGAAGACTTCGGTTTCCAAATTTTCATAATCTCAGGAGCTGGCCGACCGGCACTTGCGAACTGCTTCTGCTTCGGGCACCGAGCGGCAAGAAAGACTGAAGAAAATGGCGTCGGCTGGTTCCTTTATACCCCTGTCGCACTGACGTCAGGGAAGAAGCGACGACAACCGACGCTGGACCTAGACTTTGGAATTCGGCCGATCAAGGACCCGCCTGATGGCAGGAGAACCCATCTGTTATGACTGCAGCTGTATGACGATGAACATCCTGGTAGTGCTGGGGTGCTCTCGGGGGGGCCTTGAACCAGGTTTCTGTTACTGCACAGATATCAATGTTCTCCATGCTAAGGAGAGTTTTGAGTGTGTGCATCTTGAGGTTTAGACTTCTGGAGTTGAGTAGCATTACTCTTAGTTTCTTATCGCTTGTGATACCTATGGAGTTGGGTTTGTCTTTTGAGCCTTGCCTAAAAAAGGCACTATAAGGGAAGCAAGAGCCATTGCCAATATCCGAAAGCCCAGGGGTGACAGGTGCAAGCCGTCCCTAGCGAAGCATTGTGGCTTGTCGAGCATGTCATCCCAGGCTGACAGGCATTGGATCCCCTTTGAATGACACCAATACTTAAGCCAATTGTTGAAATTGATCATCTTGTCTTCATATTGTGGCATCATTTTTGGTGAGGGTAAGATGCTACTCAAGGTCAGGGTCATACCGGCCTGGGCTACATGCTCAGAGAGCTCTTCTACGTCTCTTTTCATGTAGTCCAGGGAGATACATCTCAGGTCATTCACACCAGCATGGACAATGACTGCGTCATACTTGTACTTGCCTTGGAGTCACCTGAGTGCTTGTGTTATGTGGCGGATCCTAGCGCCCGACAGGCAGCTCACCGTGACCTTCTCCTTGTTCAGCCTGGTGAGCGGGACGTCAGTGTGCCTGACGATAGAGTCACCTATTACAAGTGTATCAGGTGTGTTGTTTAGCCTTAAGGGCTGTGACTGTTCGGCACACTGGCTTTGTGAGCTATGTGTTGCATGTGTTTTGTTTTCGGGTAGCGGTTGCTTGGGTGTCTGCTTTGGAGGTCTCTGCTGCTTAGGCAGATTTTTATTTAGAATCTCCGAGTATGTTTTTGTGTGTTTATGTGTTTGGTTTGCTGTCGTGGTAGGTCTATGTGAGACTGGAATTGTAGTGAGTGTGGTTTCCTTCTCCTTTTGACTGGTTTCGCCAGTACTGAGTTGAGAGAGCTTTGCCTCCAGTATGGCTATATGGTTGCATCTCTCACATGTGTTAGAATTTGTTGGGAGGAGGAGAGAGTTGTCTGTGTACATGAGGCAGTTGTAACATTGCCTCAAAATTCCCAGATTCACCAGAGAGGAGATTGACAACTGACCTTTGGACATGCTAGAATAGTACTGGGAATTCCTTTATAATTGAAAAAAAAGGGCCAATAGGTTCATAGGTTTATAGGTTTATACTAGGCTATCTGCCCTAAGGCATTTATAAGCCTAGCCCAAATTTTTGTGGCTTACGCCACCCCTTATATGAAAAAATACTGTGCCCATTAGATTGTTGTGCCTCTGTCCAGCAGTGACACAGAGATGATTCCCGGGGTAAACCTACGATCTCCCATCCACAGGTCAAGATTTCTCTTGAACAGAGCCAGATTTTTTTCCACAGCATAGGGAGTCTCTGAGTGATAAATCTATCCCTCCAGCACGTCCTATT
This sequence comes from Protopterus annectens, assembly GCF_019279795.1. Lineage (NCBI taxonomy): Eukaryota > Metazoa > Chordata > Ceratodontiformes > Protopteridae > Protopterus > Protopterus annectens. The sequence goes on along the minus strand of NC_056740.1, from coordinate 400,362,261 downwards.
TATATCCGTGCTAAGGTTTAAGTCGCTTGCTCTAGTGGTTTTGGTGGATTTGGATTTTTTGAGGTGGAGCATGTCCATTAATTCCGGGTTGGACATGGCCTTGTATGTCAGGCACATGTCACCTCTGAGCAGACGGTATGCGACTGAATAGAGCTGGAGTTTCTTCAATCTGGCAGCATATGACAGATTTTGGAGTCCCTTTATCCTTTTGGTGAGGAACTTTTGGGGTCTCTCCAATTGCTGCAGATGTCGGGTGAGATACATCCCGAATGGGGGATTGTACTCTATCATTGGTCTGATAAGTGAAGAGTACAGGGGAACAATGACCTCACTAGATCTGGATGTGAATCCCTTCATGATCAGGTGGGCAATGTAGAAGGTCTTTCTAACCACTTTAGCAACGTGAGTGTCAAAAGAAAGGCCACTGTCAACCTGGGTCCCCAGGTCCCTGATCACCTCTTCTGTGCTTAGTGGATTGCCACCTATATGGTAGCTTGGGGTTACCTTGTTTTTCCCGCAGGGTATGACTATACATTTTTTGGTGTTTAACTTCAGGCCATGGCTCTGGCACCAGCTATCTGTTTCCGGGAGTCCCTTCTGAAGGATATCCGTGTCCGATGCACTTTCCACTATGGCGCCCAGTTTGCAGTCGTCTGCAAACTTTGTCAACCAAAGTCCTCCCATGTTGGCCTGTACTTCTGAGAAGTAGATGCCGAACAATAGGGGGCCAAGGACTGAGCACTGTGGGACACCAATTGTGACCGGCTTGGAGTCTGACATAGCGCCAGCAACTTTAACCCTGTGGGTTCTGTCCTTAAGCCAGTTTACAACCCATCTTGTGACATATGGGTTTACATTTAAGCTGGTAAGTTTTTCTACAATACCCGAGTGGGGTATTGTGTCGAAAGCCTCTGCAAGGTCAAGGTAGGCTGTATGGACTGCCTTTCCCTCATCAATGGCCTTGGTGACTGTTTCGAAGAAGTCGACCAAGTTCAAAAGGCATGATCTTCCCTTGACGAAGCCAAACTGGGTCGGGTCCAATGTCTGCAAGTCCCCTATACCTTTGTTTATGAGCTCCATTATGATCCTCTCCATAGCTTTGCAGACTAGACTTGTTAAGCTTATGGGGCGGTAATTACCAGGGTCCGTAGAGACACCGCCTTTGTGGAGTGGGACCACAGTTGCCGTATGCCACTCCTTGGGCACGTATCCTGTGGTAAGGCTGAGATTAAACAGCTGCCTTATGTGCGGGTTTAATTCCTCATTTAGCTCGTGTAGCACACAGCCGGGGACACCATCCGGTCCCATTGATGCTGTGTTTTTAGCTTTAGAGAGAGCAGTTTTCACCTGCGCATTTGAGATGTCTGGGAGGCTACACTCCGCTGGGATAGTTATCTCTCCTTTGGGGGGGGTGAAGTTTGCACTGAACCTGTCTGCCAGTATGTTGGAAATGTCTGTGGGTTCAGTGATTTTTGTATCATTTTGGACTAATTCTGAGCATATCTGGGAGTTTCCACCCAGGTTCTTAACATAGCTGAAAAAGGCCTTATGATTGTCCTTTGAATCCATGGCAATTTTTCTCTCAAAATTGGCCTTAGTTGATTTTATGAGTGCTCGTATTTTTTTACTACAATGGGGAACAAGGTACTCAAGGGGAGTTTGTGAGGGTGTAGTGCTTTTAATTTTTTAGTGCTGACTTATATAATTGCTTTAGTGAGCAAGTGCCAGGTATCTTAAATGCAATGTGTTACAGGTAACTTAAATGCAAAAACGACAAACAGTAACTTTCTTTCAAGTAAAACAAGGAAATAAGTACAGTAAGCAATGCAGATATCACTAGGGATCCACAAAAGAGCTGAAAAGCCGCGTTTTAGGTGGAATTAGCGTTTCAGGGAATAACAAGCAAACAACAAGCATACAAACAAGCTAGATTCAGCAGGCCTGGATCTAATCTATGCTACAGCAAACAAGGTGTACCAATTTCTTTAAGAAGCAGTTCAAATATGCAGGCACTATAAGCCTTTAACCAGAAATTCCCAGCTCAGAAGGGCAGAGTCGAGCCTCTCCTCCCACAAGAGTGCAGACCACGAACCCTTTTAATGTAAAATAACTGGCCTGAAGCCCAAGTGCTTAAACCAGAATTAATACACTTTTAGAATAACAGACACTGAGCCCTCAATCAGCAGTTCCCAACTTAGAAGGATGTAAGCTACCTGTCCTGCCACCACAGTGCAGGCCACAAACCTTCCTAATGTAAAACAACTGTTCTGAAGCCCAAGTGCTTAAACTAAAAGGCTTAGAATGAGTTACACCAAGCAGTAATAAATATAATTGAGTACTTTTAAGATGACGCAAAAGCAAAATAATGTAGAAAGAAACACAAATACAGTAAGAGCAGATTAAAGAAATAAAAAATTGTAAGCCTGTTTCCTACCTTTCCTGTAATTAGTGTTCCAGATACAGATTTGCTGTATCCAGGACTATTTGTAAGCTTCTGAGCCCCCCCAAGCCTTTCTGTGTTGGAGGGAAGCCTTCTAGCTTATCAGTAGGAGTGGTAAGCACTAGGTAACCTGTTTATCACATAAGGAGTGGTTCTGGCCCAGAATTTGTAGTTATTGGCCGTTTGGGCGGTCTTCCATCTCTCTCAACCTTCTGATTTGAAGGCCTGCATTTGCACTTGTTTCTGTCCTGTAACTCCTGGGCCCATTTCATCTGCTCACTCAAATGTTTTTTTTTTTTTTTTTGAGTGAGCAAATGAGATGGGCCCAGGAGTTACAGGACAGAAACAAGTGCAAATGCAGGCCTTCAAATCAGAAGGATGAGAGAGATGGAAGACCACCCAAATGGCCAATAACTACAAATTCTGGGCCAGAACCACTCCTTATGTGGTAGACAGGTTACCTAATGCTTACCACTCCCACTGATCAGCTAGAAGGCTTCCCTCCAACACAGAAAGGCTTGGGGGGCTCAGTAGCTTACAAAATAGTCCTGGATACAGCAAATCTGTATCTGGAACACTAATTACAGGAAAGGTAGGAAACAGGCTTACAATTTTTTTTTTCAGAAAAGTAGCAAAAACAGTAGTAAAAACAATTCACATGCAGTGCAAGCTGGCACACTTGAGTATGTAGCAATATTAGTCCACACACAGTTTGAAAAAAATGTAATTAAATTAAAAAGGACTAAAAGCAAGTGCAGAAAGGGTTTATTAGGTAGAATGCGGTAAAGAGATGGGACTGGGGAGTGTCCTACATCAAATCTACAGTGGGGCGGGCACTGCAAAAGCCACCAAATTTAAACTACAACCAAGAACAGGGGGGGTGGGGAAGACAGTTTCAACAGAGATGTCAGCAATCAGAGTGCAAATTATAAAACCAAAAAATATATATACTGATCTCTGTATATTTGCAGAACAGTAAGACAACAGATATCTAAGCAACAATTTAGCTCTATAATACAGAATAATACAGAAAAATTTACTCAGCTCTATATATTTGCACATAGTCTTGTAAAAAGGAAGGAGTAGTTCTCAAAGAAAACCTGTCTCTGTGGAAAATGAGATAGAGTTGTCTCACCATAAGAACTTACAACTCAGGCACCCTTCTTGCAGAGATCACAGCAATCAGTAAAACTTGTTTTCTAAGTTAAAAACAAAGTCAGCCTACTAGCTGGTTTAAAAAGAGCAAGTGTAAGCTTCAACACAAAATTAAGATCTCATGGAGGGAACACCAATTTTCTAAGAGGCCTCATATGCAAAACCGCTTTCAAGAACATTCTGAGGAGGATCCATGGGCAGACATGCTAACATGGCTTATAAATGAACCTTGTCAAAGGAATAAGAAAGGTCATAGGATAAAAACTCACAAATATTGTAAAACCAGGGAACAACTAGCCCTGAATGGGTGCTGCTTATGATGCTGACTGTTGTTGGGTCTTGACTTAGAGAAAGAATTCAGAGTAAACTGGGATTTTGTGAGTAGGGCAATGGAAGTATTTGCATTCCTGATGCAATAAGGCTAATAAGGAGGATACAAGAGGGATCAGAGGCAAAATGTGGGAGAGTTCCTCTGACAAGTTGCGCTTTAACAGAGGAACCAAGTAGAGGTGTCCTCTTTCTCTTTTATTTGCTTTATTTAGAGCCACTGGCAAATAAAATATGGGACTCAAATTCAAGAATATAAATGGTATGGTAATTAAGAAAAGTTGGCTTTATATAATATAAAGCAAACAAAAAATACAAAAATAAAAAACAGAGTAGCCAGCAAACTGCAAGGTAATTTAATAGCGTTCTGGTACCTTGGCTTAAATGCCTTCAGAGGAATCATTTTCAACACTACCGTGTCATTCTTATATACAAAAGTTTCAATTAAATGATGCATCACAATTACAAAATCAATTAGCTCTTAAAAGAGCCACAGCCGTGGTCATACAAACACATACTCAAATTCATACTAAGATTAATTTGCAAGTTTAAACCCACAGGTGCTAAAGTTTTAAAATTCAAAATGAGCCGAATTTCTAATTTTAATAATTTATATGCAAAATTACCCCTATTAAGCATACAAGGTTTGGCTAGTACACTGAAAAATAAACCATCATCCTGACTCCCATGCACCTTACGAAAATGATCTGCTATGGGTCTAAGTGTTTGTTCCTGATATCCCCCAAATGTTCCAAACTATGAACCTTAATAATACAGTTAAGTCTGGCCAGTATAGCATTTTGGAGGGGAACATCCACAGCTCAAAATATAAAACTACCCCCCACAGGACCGGCAGTCAAACTTGTCAGTGATCACAAACTTTTTCCCCATTAATTTTAGAACCTGAAATGTTCCTCACCCTAGACTATACTTTGCATCTGCCACACTTGAACATACCTAAGCATTCAACAACCTCTTATTTTTGTACCAAAGAACTTCCTTCAGGTTCCCAAACCTACCATATGTAAAAGTAACATTTTTTGGTGGAACAAATGTTCAAATTCAGCATCACAACACACAATGGGCCACAAACCATCAACCAAACCTTTCAAAATGGAAGAAAAACGGGAATATTTCGTAACAAAAAATATACGTTCCCCCGTAAGTGCTTCTCATCCCTGACTCGCCCATAAAATTATTTCCTGCTGATAGCTCCAGAACCAACAACTTCACCCATTACTTTACTTTTAGCTTTCTCCGTGGTAGTTAAAGAGTACCCTATCTATCCAACAACCTTTCCTTAAACAAAAATTCATGTTTAAGCAAAGAATGGTCAGAAGTATGTTAAAATAATCTCAAATTCCCCAAAGGGAAGTGAATCTAAAACGTGGGGGGTGGGCGCTACTAGCATGTAAAAAATTGCTGACTGCCATAATTTTCCTAAAAGGTTTAAACTGCACTCTCTTGTCTTTGTTCACATACAACTCAATATCCAAAAATTGGATAGCAAGCTTATCAGTGACACCAGCAAATTTAAAAAACAAAGGGGTTGGCATTGTCTAACCTGATAAAACTCCCATACTCCCTCTCATTACCTTGACAAACAAAAATTAAATCAATGTAATGTTGATACTTAACTACTGACCTCACAAAAATCCAAATTATACAAATAAACATTTTCAAAATAAGACAAAAATAATAGCATAAGCAGGGGGAAATTTGCCCCCATAGCGGTCCCTTGTTTTTGCAAAACAAAACTCATTCCCAAAAATAAAAATTGTGTGTCAAAGCAAACTCAAACAAATTCAACAAAAAAGTAGTACGCGGTCCCTCACTTAATTTACTAACTGCTTCCAAACCCAATCTGGTCTTGATATTAGTATAAAATGATTTTACATCAACAGTGGCCCAATAGAAATTATCTTCTCATTGCATATATTTTATCATTTGACAAAACTCATTAGTATCCTTGATATGTGAGGGAATTTTGGATATTTTTTCAGATGACTATCCAAAAATATCCCTACATGTTCCAGAAAACAGCAACACCTGGAGGTTCGGTTAAATGCTTACGTATTTTACACAAAGCATAAACATTCGGATCCCTAGGAAACGGAATAGAGAGCTTCTTTATGTCTTGTGCCGTTAAAACGCCTAATCTCTCTCCCCTCTCTAACATTCCTAATAACAACTCATTAAACTGAACAGGGTTCTGGGTTAACTTCTCAATCATTCTTCTCAGCTAATAAAATCATAAACCATCTTTGAATACTGAGCTTTTGACATAACCCAATTTCCCACAGTCAGCTTGCAAAAACACAGTCAACAGTTTCTTCCCTTAATTTCAATGGTAACCATTCCTGTTTATCCAAGTTAAATTTTTTATCCATTTTAAAAAACAAGCTCATTTTCACATCTTTTTTTCACAGAACGGCCTCAAAATTAGCCAACACAGCATTTTTTAAAGGGGGGGCATAAAATTACTACTGCTGGGCAAATAAGGCACAGACAATTCTCCATACCCATTACAAAAAACACTGTTTTCCACATCATCATCAGCATCACATTCACTAACAGAAGAAAACATTTTAAGTTCAAAAACAACAAAATTATCATAAACAGATAAACTCAATACAGAGTCATCAGAATTAAATGCATTCTTTTCACTGCGCAGTTCTGTCCATTCTTTTTGTAAACCAATAATGACCGTAAACGCAACTTGCAACAAAAGCGCTTAACATCAAACATTACATCAGCATAAGAGGGTTATGTAATAGGAACAAACTTGCTCCCCCTTCGTAACACCTTCTCCATAAAAAGAAGTTATGTACCTACCATAACATTACATGTTAGTTGTCCATCTCGCCTTCCTACTTGCTGTTTCGGTTCAGAGCCGATCCTCTGCTCCGACTCGGCCATCTTCTATAGCTCGAGAGCCGTTTACTGGCTAGAGGTTAACCCTTATCCCAGAATGCCCGTCAGCTACCCAGATCTCGTTTGTAACAGCGCACACTAGATATAAGTAGAGTAACCAGTTACCTAAAAACTGGTTGTCCAATACACCTAAACAAGGAAAGAGTCATAAATTACCTAGCATGTGAAGTAATAAAAGATTCTCAGCCAGTGAAAAACAAAAAGGAACTCCTCTCAATCCTCCAGGAAGGGGGAAGGAGGGAGGGATGCAAGAATGAAGGCGAGATGAAGACAACTAACATGGAACGTTATGGTAGGCACATAACTTCTTTATGTTAAGTTGTCTACCTCGCCTTCATTCTTGCTGTTTGGGACAGCGTCCCTAGCACCTAAAATCTCAAGTGGCTCATTGGAACAGACTCTTCAGAACAGTAGAACCAAAGGAAGCTCTGCTCTGGGAGACCATATCCACTGTAATGAGAGATAAAAGTGTGAGGGTTTGCCCAAGTGGCAGCTGCACAGATTGAGTCTATGTGCAACCTAGACTGAAAGGCTACAGAGGTGGCCAATGCTCTAGTAGAATGACCTCTTGGTTTAGCCGGTAGCTCTTTATTTCGTAACTGATAAATAAAGGCAATAGTATCAGAAAACCATCTGGATAAGGTCACCTTAGAAACTGGAAGGCCTTGTTTGTTGAAAGCATAAGAAAGAAATAACTGGTCTGACTTTCTTAGTCCCTTAGTTCTGTGGAGGGAAAAACGCAATTGTCTGTGCACATCCAATTGGTGGAGTTTGTATTCTGCCTTGTTGCTGTGATTGGGAAAGAAGACTGGGAGATCTATGGATTGATTTAAATTGTTCTCTGAGCAGACTTTAGGAATAAAGGATGGACTGGTCCTCAGAGAAACTGTCCTTGTGAAACACCAGGTAAGGTGGACAAACACATAGTGCTTAAAAATCTGAGACATGTCTAGCTGAAGTGATAGCAACCAGAAAAAAAGTGTCTTCCAAGCAAGAAAGTTCAAGGAACATGAAGCTGCTGGTTCAAAGGGAGACAAAATTAAGGAAGCTAAAACTAAACTGAGATCCCAAGGAGGAGGAGGTTCTCTAACTGGGGGTCTAAGAAGAGATGTTCCTCTCAAAGGCCTTGCAGAGCTTATGAGACATTATGCTAGAGTTAAACGTACCAATATGAAAATTAGAAATGGCAGCTAGCTGTACTCTAATGGCAGCGGATGCTGCACCAGACTGAAAGAGTTATGCTAGAAATTCAAGAATTTCATGGACTGGGGCTGAGAAAGGATCCAAATTTCTACATTCTGCCCAGTATGAAAACAGTTTCCATTTACTAGCATACGTTTTCCTCGGAGTAGACTTATGTGAGGAAACAATATCACGGACTGCTGGGGAGATATTGGAAAGCCTGGCTAAGGTTGGAAGTGGAGTAATCAAGCTGTGAGCTTGAGAGTTTGAAGGGATTGATGCAACCCGCCTGATTAATGAATCAGATCTGGAACCGGGTCCAGAATCCATGGTTGATCCAGAAGGTGAAGGTGCAGGAACAGGAACCATATCCCTCAAGGCCAATATGGGGCAATGAGGATCATTTTGCAACCCAACGATTTTGCTTTCTGTACCAGTCTTGGTATTAGGGTAAAAGGGGGAAAAGCTTAAAGAAGTCCCTGTGGCCAATTGTGGACTAAAGCATCTCTGGGTATATGCCCTGAAAGAGGAAGTAGGGAGAAGTAGCTGCTGCATTTGTTGTTGAGAGGAGTGGCAAATAGGTCGCAGCAAGGCTGTTCCCATTTGCGGAAAATCAGATCTGCAACTTCCTGATTCAGAGACCATTCGTGAGGCATGAGGATAGCTCTGCTGAGCCTGTCCGCTATGACGTTGGATTTCCCAGGGATGTGCGTTGCTATCAGAAAACGTTGGGAGGAAATCGCCCATTGCCACAGTCTGAGTGCTTCTCGACACAAGGGGTAAGATCTGGTCCCCCTGTTTGCTGATGTACCACACCACTGACATGTTGTCTTTTTGGATTGCAATGGTCCCGGAAGGAAGAGAGTCTTGAAGGGCTTGCAGCACCGCTCTCATTTCTAGGACATTGATATGCAGATGGTACTCGTGAGGTTGCCAAGTGCCTTGGTCTGTCCTGCCTAGATAATGCCCCCCCCCACCCTATCAGGGAGGCGTCCATTGTCACTGTGGCTACCGGAGGGGGTTGTATGAAAGGTCTGCCCTGAATTACCAATGGGGAGATCATCCACCAAGAAAGGTGCCTTTTGCACATTTCTGTGATCAGGATCAAGTGAGACATGGGTAGCTCCTGGAAAGACCACTGCGTGAAAAGAAGCCACTGAAGGATTCTCATGTGGAAACTCGCTAGTGGGACAAGAAGAATGGCAGCTGCCATGGAACCTAGAGCTTGGAGGACATATCTGACTTGAATCATTTTGCTCTACATTAGAATTAACACTTGTTGACGAATAGTGGAAACTCTTTCCTGTGGTAATATTGCAAACATTTCTTTTGTGTTTAATTCGGCTCCTATGTATGTGGTAGACTGACAGGGCAACAAGTCAGATTTTTCGAAATTTACTGTAATGCCTAGCTGAGTGCATGATGTGATTGCATAATCCCATGCCTCTAAGAGTTTATGCCTGGTGGTAACAGTCAGGAGCCAGTCTAGATAGGGAAACACCTGGAATCCTTGATGCCTCAGGTGAGCCGTGACTACTACCATACACTTGAACACCCTGGGGGCTGAGGTGAGACCAAAGGGCAGAGCTCTGAACTGGTAATGACTGGCCCCTACCCGGAAGCGAAGAAATCTCCTGGAGCGTCTGTCCATCTTGATATGGTAGTACGCGTCCTGAAGATCTATCGAGCACATCCAATTGTCCTGACCCAGAAAAGGGAAAATCGACTGCAGTGTCACCATCCGGAACTTTTCTTTATGTACAGATTTGTTCAATCTGCTGAGATCCAGTATTGGTCTCCAGTCCCCTGTCTTTTTTGGTACTAAAAAGAATCTCGAGTAAGTTCCAGATCCTAGTTGGTCTGCGGGGACATCTTGAATGGCTCTTTTTTCTAGAAGTCTTGAAACCTCTGAGACTGCTTGATCCTTTAGATTGGGTGGGACATCTGGGACGGGCTTTTTTGATTCTATGGGGGATTGATGGAAGGGAATTTTGTAACCTCTGGATATAATGGATAGTACCCATTTGTCTCTTGTTATATTTTGCCAGGCTTTTGGGTACAGCAAAAGTCTTCCCCCGACTGCCTCCAAAGGTGAGCTGTCGGGCAACCCTTCAGGGATATCCCTCAGAGACACCCTGTCTGGGTAAAATATGAAAAAAGGCTCTACAGCCATGAGGGCCTGTAACACTGAAACTCTTCTTGCTCAAGTAACTGCTAGTTGCAGAGCTGTCTTCCATGATAAGAACTTTATATCAGCGGTAACGGCTAGTTCAAATGAAGGCAGGGTGAGCTTTTTCAACACATAATTGAGGTCCCATGCAGGTAATGGTGATCTTCTAGGAGGCCTTAGGTTTTTAGCTCCTCTAAGATACTGCTTTAGTAAAGGATGAGAAAAGATTGGTGGCTCTGTATTGTAATGAGCCGAAATGGCAGAGACATGGATTTTGATTGATGAGAAAGATAGGCCTTTGTCAAGCATCTCAGTTAAGTATTGTAATATCTGAGGAACATGTGGTTCCTGCTGTATCCGTTCCTTGTGCTCGATTCCAAGCACAGAATCTCTTCCATTTGTCAGCATAAGATTTTCTAGTACTAGGCCTTCTGGCTTCCAAAATGACATCCATCACAGCTTTACTGAGAGGTGTCATTGATATGATTACATGATTAGCCATGCTGCCAGGTTCAGAATCTGTAGTTGATTGTGCAGGATCTGACTGTTTTGCTGGGACAGTAGTTGTGGTCTTTGAGGCAAGGTCCCAGCTGGGTATTGAGACAAGTTCCTTAGGATTGGATACCAGTATCGGCGGGGCCAGTCCGGGGCAATTAATATCATCTTTGTCTTCTCTTGTCTGACTTTTAGGAGGACCTTCAGTACAAGAGGCAGAGGAGGAAAGGCGTAAACTGACAGGTTTTTCCAACTGAAGGATAGGGCATCCACTTTCCATGCTAGTCTGTGATAAGTCCTTGGGCAGAATCTTTTCAATTGATAATTTTAAGGAAAGGCAAATAGATCTATGTCTGGGCTCCCCCATTTCTCTGTTATCATGCTGAATACTTGTGGATTTAGTTTCCACTCGTGAGGATCCATAAGGTTTCTGCTTAAATCGTCTGCCAGAGTGTTCTGTTTTCCTGACAGGAATTGAGCTTGAAGATTTATTTGGTAGGTCAAAGCTGTGTCGCACAGTGCCATGGCTATTCCGCAAAGGGGGTATGAGTGTGTGCCCCCTTGCTTGTTTATATACCACATAACTGTGGTGTTGTCCATCTTTAACAGTAGTTGTCCTGGATGAAGCAAGTCCTTGAAGGCTGTTAGGGCATTTTGAACAGCTAGCGTCTCTTTCCGGTTGATATGCAGATGCATTTGATTTGGTGCCCATATGCCCTGAATGCATCTTCCTGCCATGTGGGCCCCCCAGGCATAATCTGATGCGTCTGTTAAGGTTTGGCTGGCAGGGGGTAGAGTTAAGGGCCGTCCCATGTTTTGGTGACAAGCCTTTGCCCACCATAAAAACTCCTGCTGCAGGCAGGGGACGAGAGGAATCATTGTTTCCAGACTGTGTGAATGTTGACTCCATAAACTTTTTAGGTACCATTTAAGTTTCCTCATATGCAGTCTTGCATATGGAATTAGTAGGATGCCGGATGCCATGAAGCCCAGAGCCTGCAGAATTTGTCTTGCAGGAGACTGGGTTTTTGTTGCCATCAGTTTGAAGTAAGTAGTCCGTTGCCTTTGTTCGTCTGGCATGAGGTGAGCCATCTGGGCAGTTGTATGCAAACTTGCACCCAGGAATGTTATCTTTTGAGAGGGTACCAGTTGTGATTTCTTTTCGTTTACTGTGTACCCTAGACATGCCAGAAGCCTTTTCACAAAGGCCAGGTGTCGTGGAAGAGTGTCCTTGTTCTCTGCTTGAATGAGACAGTCATCCAAGTAAGGATATATTTGAATACTTTGTCTGCAAAATGCAATTACTGGTGCCAGACACTTTGTAAAGACCCTGGGTGCAGGAGATAAGCCAAAGGGCAGTGCAGAGAATTGGTAATGCATTAAGCCAGCCATGAATCTGAGGTATCTTCTGCGCAGCTGTCTTATTGGGACATACAGGTATGCCTCTCAAGTCTAAAGTCACCAGTCAAGCATTGCTGCCCAGCATGGGCAGAAGCTGTTGCAAACTGAGCATTTTGAATTTTGGAATGTCCAGGTATGTGTTCAAAATCGATAAATCCAGTATTGGCCGCCAGGCCTTGTCCTTTCTGGGTGCCAAGAACAGTCGAGTAAAAACCTTGTCCTTTTTCCTGTTCTGGTACTGTCTGAATGGCCCCCATATCCATGAGGGACGTAACCTGTTTCTATGCCTCTGCCCATTGATTTTTTGGCAGATCTGGCCAACCATTTGTCACTGGCAGAGTGTGGAAATGGAATCTGTATCCCTGTGATACGATGTTCAGTACCCACTTGTCCTGAGTTATTAACTGCCAATTTTGAACAAAAAGTGCTAATTTTCCCTCTATGGGTGCTGCCAAAAGATAAGTGCTTGGTGTAGGCAGAGGGAAGTCATTGGGATTGCTTTCTGTAGGTTTGCGCTTTATCTCCTCCAGATTTGGAGGTGGATGCGGCCCATTGCTTTGACCTGTATGAGTCTTGAGCCTGGTACCTGGAACCCTTAGGGCATCTGGATTTGTCCCTTTGCGCTGTCTGACACAGGAAAGGGTCAATTTTTTGTAGGCCAGTGTCTACTGAATCTAGGTTGCTGCACTTGTAAGAAATCTTTGACAGTTTGCATAGACTTACCTTTGCCTTCCATTTTCTTTAAAACCTCTTCTGCCTTAATACCAAATGGAGAATTATGCTGTAAAGGAGCATCTAGCAATTTAGCTTTAACATGATCAGGCAAATTTTGTTCCTTTAACCAGGCATGCCTCCTAATCACAGATCCAGTAACTGCGGCCCTGCAGGAGGCCTCTAAAGAATCAAAACCACATTGCAAAGTATGCATTCCAGCTTGTTCAGTTGCATGCATTAATTCCTGCAATTCCTTATTTTCTGCACATTCTGAAATAGACATAATTTTCTGTTTCAGCAATCCCATAACATGTTGTTGGTACTTAAGAATATGACATTGAAAGTTTAAGGCCCTGATTGCCAAGGCTGCAGATGTATAAACCTTTTTTTCCCCCATCTGTCTAGCGCCCTGGAATCTCTGTCGGAGGAGGTAGGGCTTTTTGCTGTTGAGGCCTTAACTCCCTTTGGACCCTGTGAAACAGTTTCCGGATCAGCAGCAGGGTTTCTAAATAAAAAATATAAGAGTCAGGGACCCTGTAATACCAGTCAGGCTTAATGGGAGCCAGAGGTAAAGAGTAAGGGGTCAGGCTTGACTCCGAAAAAACATCATCCACAATGTCTAACACGGGGAATGGATAAAGGCTTGTGCTGAGGGAGAAGGAGGAAATCCCTGAACCACTTTTTTGATTCTGAGAAGTATTGACTCTCCCAGTGAAAATGCTCCTTCAAAGTATGCAAGGTTTCTCCAAATGAATAATCCTCAGGAGGAGATACAGATGGAATAGACTCCTCAGCATCAGAATCCTCATAGGGAGGTAAAGATAATTCCTGATCAGAAGAGGAATCAGAAGAAATAGAAACCTGATCTGAAGATTCATAGTCAGTGTCTTGCCTAGGCCTCTTATCTGGAGGGGGATGGGTACCCCTGATCAAGGTAATAAGGTCTTCAGTCATTTTGATAATCTGTTTTTTTAGGCACAGAGGCCTGTGCACGTGGCTCAGGCGGTTTGTTAGTTTTAGAAGGTGTCTTTGCCTTTGGTTTTGCAGTTTTCGTCGGTTTGATATAAAAATGTTGAGGTCTGAATACGCCCTCAGAAGCCGGTGCCTGCTCAGCGGATCCGGACCCATCTGAGGGAGATGCATCCGTTGGTCCAATACCTTGAGTATCTTGTGGCATGCCGGACTCCACATGGATGTTGGTAGAGGCCTGCAACTCGAAGCGGGTATCAGGGGTTGCGAAAGCGCCTCCCTGAGTACCAGCGACTGGCTTAGGAGAAGCTTTGTCGTCTGTTTTGGATCTCGACTGCCTTTCTCTGTCCTTTTTTTTGCGTTTATGTACTCCGGTAGTCAGATTGCTATCTGACGACATCTCTGGGTAGTTGAATCTGTTTCCAAAATACTTAGAAGTAAAAATATACCGACGCTTAATAGTGCGTTGGTTAAATCTAGCACAAAACTGACAGCCATGCACATTGTGATCAGGGCCTAGACAAGGAACACAGTATAAATGGAAATCCTTATGAGGTATTTGCTTCCCACAAGTAATACAATTATTAACTTTTTCTGACATCGGTAAAAAGCAAGAAAAAAGTTTCCCCAATGGGGTAGTTAGCTTTAGTGAAGACTTCGGTTCTGAAACTCATATGCGAATATTTCAGTAGTCGGCCGGCTGGCACTTGCGAAATGCTTCTGCTTCAGGCACCACATGGCAAGAAAGACTAAAGAAAATGGCGTTGGCTGCATGTTTTATACCCCTGACGTCATGGAAGAGAAGACAGCAACCGACGCAGGACCCAAGACTTTGAAATTCAGGCCGACTGAGGGCAACCTGCCAGCAGATTACCCAAATGTAATGACTGCAACAGTGAAACAAAGAACATCGGACATCTTCGGCAGAAAGGGTCTTACCATTCTGTTCACATCTGGCCAGTTTGCTTTTAACTTTGGGTCCAAACAACGAAGAGGCTTCAATGGGAGCGTTAAGAAAGGAAGCCTTAAAGCGTTCCGCGAAATTGCACAAGCGCATCCAGGCTTGTCGTCTCAAGACCACACCTGAACCCATCGCTCTAGCTGTTCCTTCTGATGCGTGAGCTATCAGTCGCATGGAGGAGTTAGATATTGACTCAATGGTGGCCAGCTGAGAGGCCACTTTGTTACGGACCTCATCAGACACGGCACCAGCCAAGGTTTCAGAGTGCTCGGAAATTAGATCCCTTTGAAGCCTGGTAAAGTGTGCCATGTAATTCAGGGACCTGATGGCAAAGGTCGCTGATGCAAAGGTGCGCTTCTCTATCCTGTCCAGGGCCTGGGACTCTTTGTTGGGAGGATGGAGAGTCTGTCTTTCTTCTTCCGCCAGATCCTTTTTGGTTGCGGCCGCCACTACCAGAGCATCCACAGGAAGACTTTTGGACCAATGGGGATCTGTATCAGGAGGGAAAAAAATCTTATCAGGCATCCGGGGAATAGCCTCGATGGTGTCAGGAGCCTTCCATGCATGCTGCACGATGAGCCGGACCAATTCAACGGCAGGGGGAGTAACCAAGGCCACAGACTCCTCAGAAGTCGGATTAGAGGGCTGCCAGTCGCCACTCTGTTTAAGGATTTCGAGGATATCACCAAAGGATACCTTAGAGGGTGACCAAGGGGACCCTTCCTCATCATCAAAGTCTGTGTTTTCAATGAGGGACTCTCCTCTATGGAGTCCATTTGCTTCCTCTTGCACAAACTTTTCCGGTGAACTTCCTCAGAAAGGGAAGCTGGGGAAGACAATGGAAAGGGGGTTTCCTGTGGGAATACGTCCTGAGGTCCTTGCGCCCGGTGTCCGCTAGGCGCAACCTGTGAACATAGCGGTCCAGAGGAGGGCAGGGAGATAGACAGCACAGTATCGTCAGCAGACGCCAGAGCCTTCTCCATCAGTTGGAAGGCTGGTCCACCTGAAGCGGGGAGAGTGTCCAGGGGAGAGTGTCCAGGACAGAGGTCACCCCTCCCCTAAGTGGCTCAGCCTGCTGACCTAGAGTTCCCGGATAGCTGTGAAACATCAAATTACGTGTCATAACTATCATCCTGTGTCGTAGCATAAAGTACAGTTTTGTACCTACCATAAATGTAGATGTTCGAGGATCCCCATTGCTGCAGTCCTTACTATTGGGTGTAGTCCGCTGTCCAGTCGGCCCGAATACCAGAGTATATGGCTGACGTCGGTCAGGGCGCATTAGACTGACGTCAGTACGTCAGGGTACTAATGCGCATGACCGACGTCATATCCTCAGTCTTTTCTTGCCCCAGATGTCAGAAGACCCTAAAAAGACAAGGCCCAAAATACCTGCACCAAAAATATGTACAATATATACAAGAATATATACAAAAATATCAGCATGTAACCTCACCTACACAACCACCCCTAAACACAGAGGGAAGGAGGGAGGGTAATTGGACTGCAGCAATGGGGATCCTCGAACATCTACATTTATGGTAGGTACAAAACTGTACTATGTTCTTCTTACCCGATTGCTGCAGTCCTTACTATTGGGTAGAATCCCAAAGCAGAGGTAAGGGAGGCTGGCAAATCATAAAGAAGCAGGAGCTGACAACATGCCTTGCAAAACAGCTGTGGCAAAACCAGCCCTAGACTTAGAGTAGATAGGAAGGTGATAATGCTTAGAGAAAGTATGCACTGAACTCCAAGTAGCTGCTTCCAAAATATCCTTAGTTGCCACCCCTTAGAAATGCTGTTGAAGTGGCAGTAGCCCTAGTGGAATGAGGCCTAATCCCAGCTGGAATCTCCTTGCCATGATGGGAATAACAAAATGCAATGCAAAAGCCAATCCACCTAGAAATAGTTTGTTTTGACACAGGCTTGCCCTGAACTCAAAGCAAAAGAAACAAACAACTGCTGAGACTGCCTAAAATCCTTAGTCCTGCTTAAATAATAACGCAATTGCCTGTGTACATCTAAAGTGTGCAAAATCTTTTCCCCTTTATTTTGGGGTCTGCATAAAAGTAGGCAAATGAATAGTTTGGTTTAAAGCCACACTAGAAACCACCTTAGGCATAAAGGAAGGATTAGTACGTAATGATACCCTGTCCTTATGGAAAATCAAAAAGGGCTCTACTGCCATAAGGGCCTGCAACTCAGACACCCTTCTTGCAGAAGTAATAGCCAACAGAAAAGCAGTCTTCCATGACAAGTATTTCAATTCAGCAGTAGCCGCAGGCTCAAAAGGTTGTAGAGTAAGTTTTTCCAACACAAAATTGAGATCCCAAGCAGGAGTAGGAGCTCGGGGTCTTATATTCTTTGCCCCTCTAAGAAACTGCTTGAACAAAGGATGCGAAAACAATGGTGGGTCACAATCATAGTGAGCTGAAATTGCTGCAGCATGAATCTTAATGGAAGAGAAGGACAAACCTTTGTCCAATAACTCAGTAAGATATTGAAGAGCCACACTCAAATTAGGCTCAGTAATCTCCAAATTCTTTGCTGTACTCCAAAATAAAAATCTCTTCCATTTTTCTCGTACACTTTCCTTGTACTAGGTCTTCTAGCTTCCATAATCACATTTAAAACTTGTTGAGGAAGTTGAGACCTGCTGTGTTTCAACACAGAATATGCCAGGCTGTTAGATGAAGAGAGTGAAGCTTGACATTGAGCAGATGACCGTCCTTCTGAGATAACAGATGAGGAATCAGAGGTAAAGGCCATGGAGGCTTCTTTACCAGACTCGTAGTAGTGGGTACCAATGTTGCCGAGGCCAATCTGGAGCTATCAAAATCATCCTTGGCCTGTCTTGTCTGACCTTTAATAGTACCTTTGGAAGAAGAGGCAGAGGTGGAAAGGCATACACATGAAGGTTTTTCCAACTGAAAGACAGAGCATCCACTTTCCAAGCTGTGTGATGAAACCCCTTTGTGCAATACTTTGGCAGCTGGTGGTTTAGTGGAGAAGCGAACAGATCTATGTCTGGAGTTCCCCATGACACTGTCAATTTCTGAAATACATGAAGATCCAGTTTCCACTGTGGGGATCCATGATTTGTCTGCTTAACACATCTGCTAAGGAGTTCTGTGCTCCTGGCAGAAACCTTGCCTGAAGAGTTAGTTGCAAGCTTAGCAGTCTCCCATAAAATCATTGCTTGCCTGCATAGAGGATAAGAATGTGTTCCCCTTGCTTGTTGATGTACCACATGACAGTTGTGTTGTCTGTTAGAATCAACACCTGCCCTGGAAGAAGTAACTCCTTGAAAGCCATTAATGCAAACTGGACTGCTAACATCTCCTTCAGGTTGATATGTAGATGCTGTAGTCTGGCAGGCCACTTGTCTTGTATCCACTTTCCATTTAGATGAGCTCCCAAGCAATGTCCGAGGCATCTGTCGTTAAAATCTGACTCGCCTCTGGCCGGGTCACAGAGAGTCCCTTGTTTAGGTGACATTCCTGAGCCCACCACAAAAATTCTTTTGAAGGCAAGGTATTATTTGAATGACAGTGTCCAAATCCTGGCAGTGCTGTGTCCATACATTTTGAGATACCATTGTAGCTTCCTCATATGCAGTTTGGCATTGGGAAGCACCAGAATACAAGATGCCATGAACCCTAATGCTTGAAGGACTGTCCTTGCAGTCAGCACGGACTGATGAGATAGTTGATGGAAGTAAAGTGATAGACTCTTTTGTTTGTCCGGGGTTAAAAAGGCCATCTGGGCTGCTGTATTCAGTCTCACACCCAGAAAGCACATGTCTTGAGAGGGTACTAGACTGGACTTTATTTCGTTCACAGAATACCCTAGGCATCTTAGCACTGCTATAATATATTCCAGATGCTGTAGAAGGTCTTCCTTTTCTTGAGCCAGAATCAGGCAGTCGTCCAAGTAAGGATAGATTTGAATTCCTTGTAGCCTGAAGTAAGCTATCACTGGAGCCAGAACCTTTGTGAATACTCTGGGCGCAGTAGATAAGCCAAAGGGCAATGCAGAGAACTGATAATGAGAATTTCCAGCGCGAAACCGCAGATACTTCCTGCAACTTAGCCTTATAGGCACATGAAGGTAAGCTTCCTTGAGATCTAAAGTTACCATCCAGTGATCTTTGCCCAGCAGAGGTAAAAGCTGTTGTAACGTCAACATCTTGAACTTGGGAATGTCCAGATAAGTGTTGAGGAGAGATAAATCCAAAATTGGTCTCCACGTGTTCCCTTTTTTGGTACTAGGAACAGAGAATAAAATCCTAGGCCCCTTTCTGATACAGGGACTGGCTGAATGGCCCCCATCTGGAGTAACTGAGAAACTTGCTTGTGAGCCTCTTTTCTTTGTGGAGGAGGAACGTCTGGCATGCCTTTGAAAGGGGCATTGTATGGAAATAAAACCTGTAACCGTGGTGAATGATATCCAACACCCATCTGTCTTGAGTAATTAAATCCCAATTTTCTTTGAAAAGAGACAGTCTTCCTCCCAGAGGAGCTGCCAGACGAGAATCTACTGGCAGCTGAAAAGGCAGGTCATTGGGTCTGTTGGACTGACCCCTGCCCTCACCAGACGTCTGAGCAGGTGAACTCCCTGTTCTAGGCCTAAAAGAACCTTGAGCCCTGCCCCTACCACGTCTAGACCTACCCCTAGACTGGGAATCATAAGCAGGATATGTCCACCCCTTAGCAGGCCAATTTCTACTAAATTTGTGGCTGCACCTGCAAAAATCTTTAACAGTTTGCATAGACTTAGCTTTGTCCTCCATTTTCTTTAAAACTGCTTCCACAGGCGAACCAAACAACACATCAGACTGTAATGGAGCATCCAAAATCCTTGTCTTAACATGCTCAGCTAAATTCTGATCCCTCAACCAGGCATGCCTGCGAAGAACAGAACTAGTGGCAGCCACCCTCGAGGAGGCCTGTACAGCATCAAAACCACATTGCAAAGAATGCTTACCCACTTGTTCAGACACATGAACCAAATCCAGCAACTCTTTACACTCAATACCTTCAAAGCATCCACCTTAGATTTCAATTGTGAAAGGAGATAATTTTGATATTTTAGCATGTGAAACTGACAATTCAACGCCTCATGGCTAGAGAAGAAGTATACACTTTCTTTCCCCACCTATCCAAAGCCCTTGCCTCTTTATCAGTGGGAACAGGATTTTTAACCACAGAGGCCTTAACACCTTTAGGCCCCTGAGAAACAGTTTCTGGGTCCGCCCTAGGACTCTTAAACAAATACTTATGAGCTACGGGCACCCTATAATACCCATCAGGTTTAACAGGAGCAGGAGGCAAAGAGTCAGGGTTCAGGAAGCCTCTGCAAAACATCTTCCACCACATTCAACACAGGAGGTATAGCTAAGGGCCTATGCTGGGGTAAAAACAAGAATTCCTAAGCCTTTTCCTGGAATCAGAGTAATCCTGGCCTTCCCATTTAAAGTGCTCCCTCATGGAATGCAGAGTCTCTGAAAATGAGAAATCCTCAGGAGGAGAAGCAATAGGAGTGGAATCATCCACATCCGAATCAGAATAAGGAGGATAATCCTGCAAATCTTCCAGAGAAGACTCAGAAGCCTCTGAACACTGTTCAAAACTATCAAACTCGGTTCCACCCTAGGCCTCTTATCAGGAGGGGCATAGAACCTCTAATCATAGTAATCAAATCTTCTGCCATTTTAAGCATATGTTTCTTAGGTACAGAACCCGAAATGCTAGGAGAAGCCCCACTGAAGCTGAACTTGGCCTACCTCTCAAAGAAGTTTTGGCAACAGAAGGAGAGGCTCTAACAACCTTGGGAAGAGAGGGAAGAACAGTTACCTGAGAAGCCCCTCAGCCTGGCCTACCTCCTGAGAAGGCACATCCTGTAACAGTAAAGTTTCTGCCTGAGACTCCATGGAAACTCCTGGCAAAACCTCTGGCTCCACGAGCCTTCTAAAGAACCGACGTCCGGGACTGCGGTTCATCAACCCTAGGCCGCTGTTTTGTCCTTGCGCTTCTTGAGCGGCGGGCGTCGGAGCATCCGGCGGCATTTTATAATTGCAACGCTTCCCAAACACTAACCTGGCACAGTCTAACCTCCTCTTAATAGTGCGTTTGTTAAACCTAGCACAAGAGTGGCAACCAACAACGTCGTGCTCAGTCCCTAAACTAGGTATACACAAGGTATGGTAATCCCTATGATGTATCTGTTTCCAAGAAATACAGTTATTCACTTTTTCTGACATCCGGTTAAATACTGAGGCAAGAAAAAACCAAAATGTTCCCCAACGGGGTACTTAGCCAACTCTGCTTCGGTCTGAAACTCCGTTTCGGAAATATTTCAGAACGCCAACCTGCACTCGCAAAACTGCTTCTGCATCGGACCATGCGGCAAAAAGACTGAGGACGCCGATGGGTCGTCGGTCATGCGCCCTGACCTGGCGACGCCGCGTCAATCTGCGCCTGACCGACGTCAGCCATATACTCTGGTATTCGGGCCGACTGGACAGCGGACTACACCCAATAGTAAGGACTGCAGCAATGGGGAACGAAGAACATCTCTCCTGCCATGAAGGCAACTGCGGTTCCTTAGTGAGGTCCATAAAGGGAACCGTAGAGGGGGAAGACTGCGCTATATCAAGGAACTTCAAAGGCAATGAAGGAGGAGAAGAAGAAGGGGTCTGGGTGATCACCTCTGAAGGAAGGATAGGTCCTGGAGGGCGGGATACCTATGGCCAAAAGCACTTGATCCACAAGACGCAACAAGTCATGTTCAGAAAGGCTTCTAGTGGACCTCACGGACACAGCTGAGGGAGAAACAGGTCTATCCACAGAAGAGACAAGCTCGGTGCCCACCTCACCAGTCCGCACTGAGAACAATAGTGCCGAGAGAGACTGGACTACAGGTGTCTCTACCGAGGAAATCATTGGTGCCGAGGTTACGGTCTGCACTGACAAAAAGACTGGTGCCGAACTGGTTGCCGGTACCGAAGCTGGAACCAAAAAAAATCGGTGTCAATAACTGAGGCGTCTGTTCCGAGTAAGATGTCGGAGCAGATGTGATTAAGGTCTGCACTGACTGAAGTCGGTGCCGATGCAGTAGTAGTAGTCTGAACCGAGGAGCCACTCTGTACCGATACAGTAGACTGAGCCGAAATCACAGATGGTGCCAAAGACCTTGGTGCCGAAGGTCCAGGCATAGAAAGCGCTGGAGCTGACAGAGTGAGCTCCGAACCCGAAAGCTTAGCCTTCTTGGGTCTTGGTTGGCAGGAGTCCCCAGCCGGGGACGAAGGCAGAGACGTGGCCTTTGTAGGATCATCAGATTTTTTCTTATAGGCTATAGGAGGGGTTGAAGCCTCTGACCCGGAAATAGCCTCTGAAAAGGGAGATTTAAGAAGTTCCTTCAGTAACAATTTATTTTTCCTCTCAAAGTTCTGTTGGAAAAGTTCTTACAAACACAACAGGGCGGGTCAACAGATAAGTGAGACACACCCAAGCAACAGACAGAGTGTGCATCTGATGTAGGTAATTTGTGTCCACAATCTGAACACCTTTTAAATCCTGGACTACCTTTTTTTATCTGCCATGATAGTAAAGGAAAAAGAAGAAAGGGTACCAGCAATGGTACGAAGAATACCCGAAGGTAATGAAGAAAGGAAGGGTTTACCAACGATGGTAAGGAAGAAAATACCTCGCGGTAAAAAGTGCAGAGTAAAGAGAAGGAAACTCAAGGAAATATAGTCGTTAAATGCTATAAGGTAAGAGAAAGCAAATTAGAAGCTTTTCTGACAGAAAAAAGTTATATTAGACTAGTCTGACAACAAATATCTATACTTAGCTCGAGAGAAGTAGCTTGACATGACCGAATGGTGATGCGGCAAATGAAATCTGGGGAATTCTGGGTAAGAGTTTAGCTTGAGAGTTTGTAGCTGACATGAGCTTGGAAGATGGCCAGCTCGGTTCAGAGGTCGGAACAGATACCCATATGTAAGGAATGAATGAGGATTAACAATATCAGATCATATTTCTGGGAAAGTAATGAGTTGGCAAACAAATTCTCACAGAGCACTATCAGAAATACTGGGTGAGCAAAAGGATACAATTAAGGAATGATTTTTGGAGCTTATATACAAGACTTGAATTGCCTAGACATAGTAAGGCCTTGTTAAGTTTAATTCTGGTGGCTTCAATAAAATGGAAATCAAAGTCTAAGCCAACTGTACTTGAAGTACTGACCATTTTAACAGATAAAAAGAACTGGAAGCGAGATATTTAGAAAATGATAGGAGGAAATTGCGTAGAAAAAATGGAAATTGTGGGAACAATACATAAAGAATAATGTTTTGGATGAGAAGCAAGATTTAAGGGAAGGCAGGAAATGAGCTATGTAATGCATGACTGATAGCTACACAAGACATACTTGATTTATGTTTTTTTTAACTATGAACATGTTAAGTTTTTTTTTTTGTATAAATGTATGCTTTCCTATGTCTTCAGTGATAATTCAATAAAGATGTTAAAAACAAAGCTCAGCCTATTAATTAATAAAAAATTATAGTATAATGAACTTCATATACTCTATCTGTAAATAGTACCTGTATAAAACAAAAAGGAAACATTAGCTCTGAAACATTTTCCACTGTGCCCTTTACTTAGATACAGTGGCACAGGGAGGCTGAGTAGTTCATTAGGCAGAGTCATGAGCTTGTAAGAGACAGCGAAAGAGAAACCTGCAGAGAGACTAGTATGGGAGCCATGTGCAGCAAATGAGCACAAGGCTGGTCCCCACCATGAAACTAATGCCAGACACTAAACCTCAACCTGGCACTTCGCGCTCAAAAACACAGTCCAGACACTAAACCTCAACCTGGCACTCCGTGCTCACACAGTCCAGATACTAAACCTCAACCTGGCACTGTTATCAAAAACACAGACCAGATACTAAACCTCAACCTGGCACTTTGTGCTCAAAAATACAGTCCAGATACTAAACTTCAACCTGGCACTGTTATCAAAAACACAGACCAGATACTAAACCTCAACCTGGCACTCCATGCTCAAAAACACAGTTCGGATACTAAACTTCAACCTGGCACTCTGTGCTCAAAAACACAGTTCGGATACCAAACTTCAACCTGGCAGTCTATGCTCAAAAACAGTCCAGAAACTAAAACTCAAACCTGGCACTCTGTGGTCAAAAAAGTACAGTTTTGTACCTACCATAAATGTAGATGTCCGATAGATATGCAACTGTAGTCATAACATATGGGTTGTCCTGCCTCAGGCAGCCCTCGGTCGGCCGGATTCCAAAGTCTGGGTCCGACGTCGGCTGATGTCGCATTTCTCTCCGGCGCCAGCGGCTGGAGTACATAAGCATCAGCCAACGCCATCTTCTTCAGTGTTTCTTGCCCCAGATGCCAGGTGCCCTCCAAGGAAGGCTGTAATCAAATTGGAAGACAAAAGCAGGTTTCCAGACAAATAAATAAGCAATAAACAGATACACCATAACAGATATCCCCAGCTAAGGATAACAGGGAGAGGAGTGGACCCAAGGCATAGAGGGAAGGAGGGAGGAAAACGACTGCAGTTGCATATCTATCGGACATCTACATTTATGGTAGGTACAAAACTGTACTATGTCCTTCAAGAATGCAACTGCAGTCATAACATATGGGTTGAATACCATAGCTTAGCTGGGGGAGGTGGAATGCTCTAAGAAAAAGGATGGTGTAGCTATCAATCCCTGCAGGACTGCCGAAGCAAAGCCTGCTCTGGATCTGGAATATAAAGGGAGGTTGTAGTGTTTGGAGAATGTATGCACTGAGCTCCATGTAGCAGCTTCTAGAATGTCTTTTGTAGGCACCCCTCTTAAGAATGCTGTAGAGGTGGCTGTAGCTCTGGTGGAGTGTGGTCTGACATTGGCTAGTACACTCTTTCCATGGAAGGAATAACAGAATCTGATGCAATGTCCAATCCATTTTGAAATGGTCTGTTTGGAAATTGCTTTTCCTTGTACTCCAGGGGCGTAAGCTACAAAAAGCTGATCAGACTTCCTACTGGTCTTGGTTCTGTCCAGGTAGTAGCGAAGTTGTCTGTGAATGTCCAAGGTATGCAACAGTCTTTCCCCTTTGTTCTCAGGATTGGGAAAGAAAGAAGGCAGGTGAATTGCTTGATTTAAAGAAACCCTAGATACCACTTTTGGCAGAAAGGTAGGGTTGGTTAAGGAGACCCTGTCTCTGTGAAAGGTTATGAACGGTGGTATTGCCATTAGGGCCTGTAATTCAAACCCTTCTTGCTGAGGTAATTGCCAACAGGAAAGCTGTCTTCCATGAGAGAAATTGTAAGTCCACAGAAGCTGCTGGCTCAAAGGGGGTAGAGTCAGTTTTCTAGGACAAAGTTGAGGTCCCAAGCTGGTACTGGAGCCTTTCTTGGTGGCTTTATATTCTTGATTCCCCTAAGGAATTGCCTTAACAAAGGATGTGAAAACACAGGTGGATCAGTGTTGTATCTAGCTGAAATAGCTGAAGCATGTATTTTTTGGAAGAATATGAGAGTCCATTCTGTAGCATATCTGCCAAATATTCCAGAATGAGTGGGATGTTCAATAATGATGCATCATGACCCTTGCTGGTATTCCAAATGCTGAATCTCTTCCATTTTGCTGAGTAAACCTTTCTGGTGGATGGTCTTCGGGCTTCTGTTAGTATCCGCTGAACTTCCTTGGAGAGAGATAGATTGAGGTTATTCATGGGATCTCCCAAGCTGTTAGCTGCAGCGCCTGAATGTTGGGATGTACTGTCTTGAAGTTGTGTTGAGTCAAAAGTTGGGGCCATTGGGGAAGGGCCCACTTTTGTTGTGACATATGCTCCGTAGTAGTGGGTACCAGTGTTGTCTTGGCCAGTCTGGAGCTATTAGGATCCCCTTGGGCTTCTCTGCTTTGATCTTTAGTAATACTGTGGTCATCAGTGGCAGAGGTGGGAATGCATAGATTTTAGGAAGTTCCAGTTGAATGAGAGAGCATCTATTTTCCATGCTTGTGGATGATATGTCCTTGAACAGAACTTTTGTAGATGATGATTGAGGTGGGAGGCAAATAGGTCTACTTCTGGCCTGCCCCATGTCGAGGTGAGTCGCTTGAAGATTTCTGGATGTAACCTCCACTCGGGGGGTCTAGGAAATTCCTGCTTAGGCTGTCCGCCAGCACATTGTCTTTGCCTGGAACAAACTGGGATTGCAACTGTATGTTTAGGCTCAGTGATTTTTCCCAAAGATTCATTGTCAGTCTGCAAAGGGGGTAAGAATGGGTGCCCCCCTGCTTGTTTATGTACCACATCACAGTGGTGTTGTCTGTCCGTATTAGCAGGTGGCCTTGCTGAAGTTGTTGTCGAAAGGCCTCGATGGCATGCATTACTGCCAGCATTTCTTTTTGGTTGATATGCAGATGCGTTTCCTTTGGAGACCATTGTCCTTGAATACATCTGCCCTCCATGTGCACCCCCCCATCCAAGGTCTGAGGCGTCTGTGGTCATGGTCTGTGTTATCTGAGGTTTTTTGAACGACATACCTGTGTTTGCCTGGCTTACCGAGGCCCACCATAGAAATTCCTTTTGTAGGCATGGAATGAGCGGTATGGTTGTCTCTAGGTTGTTGCTGTGTTGAGACCATAAGCTTTTTAGGTACCATTGAAGCTTTCTCATGTGTAGTCTTGCTAATGGAACCAGGAGAATGCAGGATGCCATGTAACCCAGGGCCTGTAGGAATCTCATTGCAGTCATCTGGGTGAGTTTTGCCAAACCTTTGAAATAGTGAGTTAACTTCTTTTGCTTGTCTTCTGTCAGGTAAGCCATTTGAGAGGCTGTGTCTAGTTTGGCTCCTAAGAAGGTTATTTGCTGGGATGGCTGAAGTCTTGACTTTTGGAAGTTGACTGTGTATCCCAGAGCCTGTAGCAATTGTATGACATAATTCAAGTTTTTTGTCAAAATCAGTTTGTCGTCCGCTTGTATGAGGCAGTCATCCAGGTACGGGTAAATTTGGATCCCCTGGAGCCTGCAATGAGGAATTACTGAAGCCAGGCATTTCGTGAATACTCTGGGCGCAGTAGATAAGCCAAATGGCAATGCTGAGAATTGATAATGCTCTGGCCCTGCAAGAAATCTGAGGTATCTTCTGCAGCTGTGTCTGATAGGGACATGCAGGTATGCCTCCTTGAGGTCCAGAGTAATCAGCCAAGACCCCTTGCCCAGCATGGGAAGGAGTTGCTGTAGAGTCAGCATTTTGAACTTTGGTACTATGAGAAAAGTGTTTAATGCGGACAAATCCAGTATTGGTCTCCATTGAGTTTCTTTTCTTGGAACAAGGAACAGTCTTGAATAAAACCCCGGCCTTGTTCTTGTTGTGGAACTTTTTCTATTGCTTTGATCTGAGCAAGCAGAGAAATTTGCTTGATAGCCTCTGCCCTCTGGTTTTGTGGTAGGTTTGGCATGCCTTGTTTTCTTGGCAAGGTATGAAAGTGGAACCTGTAACCTTGGTCTATAATGTCCAAAATCCATTTGTCCTTTGTCAATCTGTGCCAATTGTCTGAAAACAGAGATAATTTTCCCCAAAGGAGCTTCTGTTTGCTCCTTGGTCAGAAGTAGAGGAAAGTCATTGAGATTGTCCCTGTGGGGCAGGAGAAACCCCTGTGTCACTTCTTTGGTTTGCTGGTTGCCATTGTTGTCCCCGTAGGAACCTCTGTATTGTCCTCTTCCTCGGCCACGCCTGTTTTTGCCCTTTGAAATCTTTCAGGATTAGGAAAGGACCAGTTTTTAGAAGGCCAATTCCTGCTGAATCTGGGTGGCTGAACCTGGAGGAAATCTTTGACTGTCTGAACTGACTTGGCTTTTTCCTCAATGGACTTTAACACATCTTTAGCATTAGCACCAAAAAGCTTGTTCTTTTCCAAGGGTGCATCAAGACGTTTTGCCTTAACATGCTCTGGTAGAGGTTGTTCTTTTAACCATGCATGTCTAGGAATGACCGCCACTGTCATAGCTGCCCTACATGAAGCTTCCAATGCATCATATCCACACTGAAGAAAGTGATTGCTAACTTGCTGAGAATTATGTACAGCCCCCTGCAAAGACTTCCTATCTAAAGGTTCAGGAGAGGCCAATGTTTTCTGCAAATCATCTAACAGGTAATCCTGATATTGAAACATATGAAAGAGACAATTGAGAGCTCTCATAGATAAAGTAGTGGAGGTGTAAACCTTCTTCCCCATCTCTAATGACCTAGCTTCCTGTTGGAA
Source organism: Protopterus annectens (assembly GCF_019279795.1). Taxonomy (NCBI): domain Eukaryota; kingdom Metazoa; phylum Chordata; order Ceratodontiformes; family Protopteridae; genus Protopterus; species Protopterus annectens. The sequence continues at coordinate 400,334,211 of NC_056740.1, read as the reverse complement.
GGCAAAGGATTTTTGAGGTGGTAGATGAAACCCTTTCGTCCCTGTGAAATTGTTTCTAAATCAACAGCATGGGCCCTAAAGAAATGAGAATGTGTTTCTGGGACCCTATAGTATCTGTCAGGCTTGGCAGGAGCAGGAGGAAGAGTATCAGGGGTAACACTGGAGTCAGAGTATAGATCATCCAAAACATCAAGCACAGGAGGTATAGCTAAGGGCCTGTGTTGGGGCTTTTTAAGGAAGGTTCGAAGGCGCTTTCTGGAATCAGAATATTCCTGGCCTTGCCACTTGTTCCCTCATGGAATGCAGAACTTCCCCAAAAGAAATATCCTCAGGAGGGGAGGCCGAGGGGATGGAGTCCTCTGCATCCGAGTCCTCATAGGTCTGGAAGGGCTCTTCCTGGCTATCGGAGTGAACAGAGTCCTCAGAATCTTCATCTGAAGGGAGAGGGGGTCAGAGGGTTCAACCCTGGGCCTCTTATCAGGAGGAGCCTGGGATCCTCTCTCAGGATGGGCCTGGGAACCTCTGATCATGGAAATTAAGTCTGCGGCCATAGTCATGATTTGTGTTTCAGGAGTAGGCTGAGGCAAGGCTTTAGCAGTAAGGTGCTTGGTCTTGCTGGCTGCCTTAGCACGTGTGTAGGCCTTGATAGACATGGACATGGGAGGCCTAGCAGCTCCACGTGCAGGAGTGACCTTATCCACAGCAATGGTCTCGGGCATTTCCTCGGTTTCAGTATCCGGAGGAAAATCAATAACTGGCGTCGGTGTGGTCTCCGGTATCGGAGGTATCGGTAATGCGGCGTCTTCGGTTCGGAGCGGTGAAATAACCGCCTCAGAGGGAACCGGGGCACTCGCGGTTGGTTTTGGCGTGGTGTCGGTGGAAGACGCGGGTCGAGGATGTCTGTCCCGGACTTTTCATTTCTTAGGAGTCTGCAATGTCGGTAGTTCCGACGGCATTGTATAATCGAATTTTTCGCCGAAAAAGTCTTCAGCGAACTCCGCCCGGCACCTGAGAGTGCGCTTATTGAAGCGAGCACAGGCGGCACAGGCCGAGACGTTGTGGTCTGAGCCAAGGCAAGGAAGGCAGTAAGAGTGGAAATCCTTATGAGGTATTTGTTTACCACAAGACAAACAATTATTTACTTTTTCAGTAATTTCTGACATCGGCTGAGGCAAGAAAAGGTCCCCAACGGGGTACTTAGCTTTTTTGATGACTTCGGATTCGAAGAATACAGGAGCTGACCGACCGGCACTTGCGAACTGCTTCTGCTTCGGGCACCGCTCGGCAAGAAAGACTGAAGAAGATGGCGTCGGCTGATGCTTATGTACTCCAGCCTCTCTGACGTCGGAGAGAAATGCGACATCAGCCGACGTCGGACCCAGACTTTGGAATCCGGCCGACCGAGGGCTGCCTGAACAGGACAACCCGTATGTTATGACTGCAGTTGCATTCTTGAAGGACATCACTACTGACCATCAAGCAGAGATGGTTTTCAAAATTTCAGCAATCAACGGAATGCATTGGTGGTTAAGTAACTGCTGTATAGTTCAAACACTGAAACATATCAAACTTATAAAGTCTGAAAATGACATCTAAAAATATGCAAAATAAAAAAATCAGAGATTAGCACCACAGGGCCTACCATTCCTTAAGGACAAAAGCAATGACTGATGCACTTACCCAAATCTGCTGCTCTTGTTTCACTCTGGTCCTGAAAATGTTATGTTCCTCATTCTTAACATACACCCAAAGTAAAAAACATTTGAATTTCCTGGGCTTCGGCCATGCAAGAAACATTTCCTAACTTTGCGTCATCATGCAGGTTGTAGTGATGACAAGTCGGGGTAATCACAATGTTGAAGGAAAGTTTTTGAAAAGTAGCTTTGTGTGGATACATGTATTAGTTTCACTTTACTCGAGAATCCACTGTGATCATTTTTTGCTGCAGAAGTAGACAGAAATGTTTAGGCATTGTATGAACATGTAACCGTTCACATTTAACTGTTTAGTCTGCAGAAACAGCATGATCTGCACACATGCAGGGTGGACTGCATAGCACAATACAGTACTCTGCTGAATGACACGAAGGCTACAAGGTGGTTCAGCAAACTGATAACACTGAAATTGATCCAAAATGCTTCCCTTTTAATGAGTTGACTTCTGATCCGAAGATAAAACGAAAAAGGTCACCTCCTGCAAACACAGTGGGAAAGGCAGAGAGAGAGACTGTACCATGCAGTATTTAACAATTTTTTAAAGTACATTTTATGTGGAGGAAAAAAAAAATCACACTTTTTAAGAAGTGGAGACTGAATCTGGATGACAGATTACATTTCACTGGAGTGCACACATGATCTTTAAAGACTAGCCATACCCCAGACTGATGAACATTAAGCAGCAGTGAATGAAGATAAAAAGGTGGGGGGTTTCTTGAGGCCACAGTAAAACTTCTCCAGCAAAGAAACAGGAAACAAGAATATGGACAAAATATGCAAACCATGTGTTGGCATATAGAGATAAGTGATGCTTCCTGTCCAGAAACTTAGGGGGGCAAAAAAGTTTTCTAAAGCATCCTGCATGCGACTTGAATTGTGGCCACTTCAGAGGCTTCTTCCAAAAAAGGGGTGGATTCTCGATCTATTCCATAAGCAGCTAATTGTCCCTCCATGCACACCTTCCAACAGTACAAGTTGGATTCTGTTTCCAGAGCCAGAGAGGCTTCACTATAGTGGTAATTCAGGGAACCCTGGATTATGGCCCCTCCTTTCTTCCTCATAGCTTTAACCATCCCATAGTGTCATGGCTAATGCTGATGTAATGAAGAACATAGGGCAGCTGAGTTACCATGACAGATGCTCAAAGAGATGACTACTGCAGCACTACTATCCACCCTCAGTACCCTTTATCTTCTCTCCCCTGGCTGAGGTGGGGTATTCAACATCTCTGGTATTCTAACAAAACCTAGTTATAGCTGTATGCTTCAGGCTTCTTTTTTTTTGGCCAAGAAATCTCACTTTGAGACTCCCTCAGCCCATCTTACAGTAACATCATCTCATTCTGAGAGGGAATTACAACCAGCAAGGAAGGATCCTGAAGCTTTGCAAACTGGCTGGACATGCAGCATCCTTAGTAGGATATTTTCCATACTCTAACAACTGATTTAATGAAGAATTTCTATACAATCCATATGTATTTCCACTTTTTTTTTTTAAACTGGGTAACGCACTTTGCTTCAATGACCATTTTACATTAAGTACATCACTAGCATTTTACACCAAAACAATTCTATACACCTTCAAATGGCATTTTACCTTCAAAAGTCTCATACCCAGAACAGAAGACACTAGTCTCCAGATTTACTATCTTCCTTTTGAGACAATTTCTGTGGCATTACATCTACTTAGAGCAGCTTCAGAAGCCTCACTCTGCAACTCTAGATTACCAAGCTCTGAAAAAGTCTGTTTTCAAGTGAAAGTAATGGCTGTGAATTCTGATTAATCATCATCTTTAAATCTGAAAACTGTAACTGGTATTAAATATCTGTGACACCTCCTACACAGTTTTGTCTTCTCCATGGACAACAAAGGAGCTCAGCCTGGCTGCCTAACCAACTACTTAAGCTACAAACTCTGTTTTTTGTATTCTTACCTATCTCAACCCTGTATATATGATGGCCTCCTGCAATATTTCTGTCCCTGCTGATTTCTTTTCAGCACTCTCTCTAATTCACTTGATTTTCACACAACTAATGTGGCTTAATCATGTAATTTGTTACTTAGCTTTCTGTCCATTACCAGTCCCTCAACCCTGCAACCACACGATCCTCACAAATCGTACTACAATTTTCTTAGCATACTTCACTGCCCCTGTTCATCACAGCTTAAATGGGCTTGATGGGACGTCCTCTCACTCATTTATAAATCTTCCAAATTCCCAGCACACACAATTACCATGTATAACATCAAGTATCCACTGTCTCAATAGCACATGCTCTCAATCACCCTTGTACTTGAATCTGGCAGACTTCAGAAAAGAACTCGGACGTATAATCCACACAAACACCTGACTTAAACAGTATGTACCTGCTTTACGCCCTAAACAAGGAGGTTAGCCACATGACTAGCGGATCTGCACAAGGACTGTTTTTATGGTGCGTCCTATAAGATGGTACAGTTCTGCACCACTTGTTCAACTTTTCCCAATATTCATGGATAATGCATTACATCTCTTGCTCTCTCTTCGCACTTTACTATTCCCAAATATGACGTGTGTCCACCAAGTCTCTGGCCTTCCCAGCTCACTAGGAATTATAATTCAGGAGTAAACATGACAACACTGGACAATTTATTGCATTGCTTTCTTTTTTGAAAGAAGAAATATTTTCACATGCTCACTGACTTTTGCTCAGGACAGTCTTATGGTAACAGCTCTCACTAACTGCATTCACTACATCTATGACATTTTTACTTAACCCCCATCACTGCTGAATGAGCAATAAACCAAAGAATAGCCAATCTTTTACAGAAACTCTTCATGCTTCTCTGATGAACATGATCCATTTCCCATACATTATTCACGGTTCCTCACCTGGTCTGTATCGCATTTTCCAATCAAACGTCTACAGATTTAATAATACCCTGTACAATCCCAGAGGTGCCTTATTCGAAGACTTTGAGAATATTTTGCATGAGTCTCATTTGCACCTGAACTTTACCACAGATGCTCATCTAAGTATTCTTGACGTACAGAGAAGCAGGATCACAGTTCCCAAACCATTCTGATTAGCATATACCTGCAATGCAACTACCGCATTCCTCACTACACTACTTTTACATTGTAGCGTGTGTTTAAGCACTGCAAACTCAATTTTTAGCTCTGCTCCCATGCTATGGCTTTCTTTTAACAGTTTTTCTAAGCAGCATAACTATACAAGACATTAAGGGTACAAATTTTATGAGATGCAGCAATCACTTACAAAAGCCACTGCAATACCAGTCTACTGGATTTGGAATTTTCACAACCGTTGCTTTTTTCTGTATTAAGCTTCAGTTCCCCTGATGGCACACTATGGCATGTGTACTTTTGTGGTAGATTTTTGCCATACAGTTCATTACAATCTACAGATTTTACACTCTCTGATAATGTAGATATGCTTTTCAAACGTTTTTGTCACAGTTTTTTTTAAACATGCTTCTGAGTAGCATCAATCACATGTTAATTACATGTGCAGATTTTTAGCTGGGTGTAACTACTTTTCAAGAGCCTTCATCCCTATTTGCAATGCCTGCAGGTTGAGAGATATTGCTATATCTGCCCCGTTAACCCGGTTCTGCGAATCGTAGTTTGCAAAGTCGGCACTGTCTGCAAGCTATGTGGTGCAGGTATGACAAACGTTATCATTCTCTTCACTTCCTTTAAATGCATGGATGAGAGAGGCACCCCACTTCACCACCACAGCCCATCTACTTTCTGAAAGGTTGGAGGGAGATTTAAAGGGCACAAGCCACCCACACTAACTATATGAAAAACTGTGCCTTAGCCGCAAAGCAGCCATTAATAACACAAGTTGAATGGAGTCATGCCAATGTACCATAATCAGGAGACAGCTTCATGAAAATTCTTTAGGTTACGCTACACAAGTAAGGGGGAAGTTACAGTACAACACTGCGAGTTATTCACTTGTATTAACACATCAAGCATCTCACCAACTTAAATGAAAGCTCTGTAGTCCCCCTGCCAGCATGTTCTGCCACTACATATCCATAACTATATCTAGCTACATATTTTTAACAAGGCAGAAATGCTTTTGTACATTACATTTTCTCACCGTTCTTGCATTGCTACCCCCTGATTATAGCACTTAATCAAATAACCTTTATGTAACAAATAAAGATATAGGTACTGTGCAAGGGACAGAAGTGAAATTGAAGGATCAGAGAGATAGGGGTTATTCAGCTTTTATTTGGTTGGAAAGCAATTAACACTGAAGAGGGGTGCTAAAATGTCAAATTGTAGAGGAAACTACACCAGCTGAACAGTGGCAACGGATGGGTTTTCTCACAGAAAATGAGGGAAGGGAAAATGAAATTAGAGACTTATGGAAAGGGTCAGCAGAACAGAAAGGGAAAGAACCGAAAAAGAATTAAGACAGGAATTAAAATAAAAAAAGCAGGGAGTAACACTGAGAGTAGAAGGTTAAAATGAAGTAATGAAGAGACTGGGGCAAGATGAACAGAGAGTATATGCAGTGGATAAAAATATGAGCAAACTGAGGAGGACAAATAAGGAGAAACTGGTAAAATGTGCAATTTTAGGTTCATACAGATCAGTTTAAATTGCTGTCCTGGTCTTGTATCGCTGATGCAATTTTAGGTTCATACAGATCAGTTTAAATTGCTGTCCTGGTCTTGTATCGCTGATGCAATTTTAGGTTCATACAGATCAGGTTTACTGACTAAATTGCTGTCCTGGTCTTGTATTGCTGATCCAAACCATTTTCCTGGCCATTTTGGCTCCCATGCTGACCTAATGTTGTGTCCGATTTGTCTGGCTTCTTATCAGCTTGAATTTTCCAAAGCCCTCATACCATACGTCTCAACTGTCAAGATTTTTGGCTCATATTTTTGCTCTGTTCCTCAAAATGTGTGGTTTTCTGGCAAATTACTGGGGATTGAAATCACTGTATGACGGACTTTTGAGTTTCAGGCTTCATATCCTTCAGAAAACGCATATTAATGCAAAACCTGCTATTCTAGCAACTTTCCAAATTTATAAGCACAATATTTAAAATCTGCCCCTATTTTTGAGCCTTTGTCTCCCAATTAATTTTGGCTCTGACCAGATTCCTTGAGCTAAAAGGTTGAGAGGTATGCCTCACACCCTTCTGCTGCTGTCATTTTAAAAGCCAGTGTCTGTCTTTCACCCCTTATGGTAATCTGACTACCAAAGTCCCTCCCCTCCCTCTTTGAAAGCTACTATCAGTTGTGTAAACTAATTACAGTACTTCTCCCACCCACTGTTTAACATGGATCCATCATATTGGCAGCCCAGACAGCAAACAAGTACTGTTCTTTAGCTAATCTCCTTTGTTACAAATTGTCATTTTCAGAAAGATTCCCATCTGCTTAGAATCCTTTCCACACTACTAGAGGGTCCTGAACAATACTGTGCCATCCTTGGCAGATAAGCTATCATCTGCACTGCCAACTCTCCACTCAAACTTACCCAGTCTGCCCTCATCTCCACATAAACATGGATGGTTAACAACCGCTTTGCCCTAAATCCCAAGAAAACTAAGCTTATGCTATACACCCCTAAGAGGACCCTCACTATAAACAAAGATTCTCTCTCTAGTCTCTTCCATGATAACACCACCACTGAGGTAATCACACATACTAAACTTCTAGGTGTCACCTTGGATGAACACAACTTTTGATTTGCATATCCTCAACATTAAAAAAGCTCACCGGAAACTAGGAATGCTTTACCATCACAAAACATTCAACTACTTCTCAGAACTAGCCCGCCGCCTCCTTCCTGCTACCATCTCTGCTCTGTGGTGCTCCTCTCTTTATAAACATACAGGCTGGCCTTAAATCCAAACTAGACTCATGCTAGAACAAAATTGCTAAGTTTGTCACTAATGGACAACACCTATCTCACCACTGTACCTCCCTTCGACTACTGAACTGACTATAACTTCCTCATCATCTGACCTACATTCAACTCAACTGCCAATAAAAGTACAGTTGTGTACCTACCATAAATGTAGATGTTAGAGTGTATTCACTGTTGCAGTCATTACAATTGGGTTATCCTGCTGGCAGGCTACCCGCAGTCGGCCTGAGTTCCAAAGTCTAGGTCCGGCGTCAGTTGCTGTCGCCTCCTCACTGACGTCAGTGCGGCAGGGGTATAAAAGATGCAGCCGACGCCATTTTCTTCAGTTTTTCTTGCCCCAGATGTCAGGTGCCCCTAAAATGGTAGGCTAAATTATGTCACTCAGCATGCATACACAAAAAACAACTTTTCCTTCATCTACAAGCAAATACACCACATAGGTTGCATAGAATAGAGAAGTACAGATAAGTCCCAGTAAGGAAAAGGGGGATGGTGGGAGGGTAACCTGGACTGCAACAGTGAATACACGAACATCTACATTTATGGTAGGTACACAACTGTACTATGTTCATCGTGTTTCACTGTTGCAGTCACTACAATTGGGTTGAATCTCAAAGCTAAGGTTGGGAGGCTGGTGTTAAATAGGATTAGGAGAGGCTATCAGGCCCTGCAGAACTGCAGTGGCAAAGCCTGCCCTGGATTTAGAGTAGAGAGGTAAGTGATAGTGCTTTCTAAACGTATACACTGAACTCCAAGTTGCAGCCTCTAAGATGTCTTTGGTTGGTACTCCTCTGAGGAAGGCTGCTGAAGTGGCCGCAGCTCTGGTTGAATGTGGCCTAATGCCCTTAGCCACTGACTTGCCATGCTGTGAAAACCAGAAATGAATGCAGTGGCCTATCCACTTTGAAATAGTCTGCTTTGAGATAGCCTTTCCTTGTGATCCTGCAGCATATGCCACTAGAAGTTGTTCAATCTTTCTGAAAGCTTTGGTTCTGTCCAAGTAGAAGCGTAGCTGCCTGTGAATGTCCAAAGAATGCAGAAGTCTCTCACCCTTATTCTGTGGGTTTGGGTAACAGGTAGGCAAATTAATTGGTTAAGGGCCACACTGGACACTACCTTAGGCATAAATGTAGGGTTTGTCCTCAGAGAAACCCCGTCAGGATGGAAAATGCTAAAGGTTCCACAGCCATGAGTGCCTGTAACTCTGAGACGCGTCTAGCGGAGGTTATTGCTAGGAGGAGAGCTGTTTTCCAGGATAAGAATTTTATATCAGCTGCAGAGGCTGGCTCAAACGTAGGCAGTGTGAGTTTTTCAAAGACAAAGTTGAGGTCCCATGCAGGTATTGGTGCTCTCCTTGGAGGTCTTATGTTTTTGGCCCTCTGAGGTACTGCCTTAGTAATGGATGAGAAAAAATAGGTAGTTCTGTGTTGTAATGAGCCGAAATGGCAGAGGCATGAATTTTAATTGATGAAAAGGAAAGGCCTTTATCCAGCATCTCAGTTAAGTACTGCAAAATCTGAGGAATATTTGGAGCAATCGGGTCAATACCTTGTGCCTGGTTCCAAGCCCCCAAGAATTTCTACCTTCTGGGAATGAGTTTCAGGCTTCATATCCTTCAGAAAACGCATATTAATGCAAAACCTGCTATTCTAGCAACTTTCCAAATTTATAAGCACAAAATTTAAAATCTGCCCCTATTTTTGAGCCTTTGTCTCCCAATTAATTTTGGCTCTGACCAGATTCCTTGAGCTAAAAGGTTGAGAAGTATGCCTCGCACCCTTCTGCTGCTGTCATTTTAAAAGCCAGTGTCTGTCTTTCACCCCTTATGGTAAACTGACTACCAAAGTCCCTCCCCTCCCTCCCACTTTGATTGCTACTGTCAGTTGTGTAAGCTGATTAAGTACTTCTCCCACCCACTGTTTAACATGGATCCATCATATTGGCAGCCCAGACAGCAAACAAGTACTGTTCTTTAGCTAATCTCCTTTGTTACAAATTGTCATTTTCAGAAAGATTCCCATCTGCTTAGAATCCTTTCCACACTACTAGAGGGTCCTGAACAATACTGTGCCATCCTTGGCAGATAAGCTATCATCTGCACTGCCAACTCTCCACTCAAACTTACCCAGTCTGCCCTCATTTCCACATAAACATGGATGGTTAACAACCGCTTTGCGCTAAATCCCAAGAAAACTAAGCTTATGCTATACACCCCTAAGAGGACCCTCACTATAAACAAAGATTCTCTCTCTAGTCTCTTCCATGATAACACCACCACTGAGGTAATCACACATACTAAACTTCTAGGTGTCACCTTGGATGAACACGACTTTTGATTTGCATATCCTCAACATTAAAAAAGCTCACCGGAAACTAGGAATGCTTTACTATCACAAAACATTCAACTACTTCTCAGAACTAGCCCGCCTCCTCCTTCCTGCTTACCATCTCTTCTCTATGGTGCTCCTCTCTTTATAAACATACAGGCTGGCCTTAAATCCAAACTAGACTCATGCTATAACAAAATTGCTAAGTTTGTCACTAATGGACAACACCTATCTCACCACTGTACCTCCCTTCGACTACTGAACTGACTATAACTTCCTCATCATCTGACCTACATTCAACTCAACTGCCAATAAAAGTACAGTTGTGTACCTACCATAAATGTAGATGTTACAGTGTATTCACTGTTGCAGTCATTACAATTGGGTTATCCTGCTGGCAGGATACCCGCAGTCGGCCTGAGTTCCAAAGTCTAGGTCCGGCGTCAGTTGCTGTCGCCTCCTCACTGACGTCAGTGCGGCAGGGGTATAAAAGATGCAGCCGACGCCATTTTCTTCAGTTTTTCTTGCCCCAGATGTCAGGTGCCCCTAAAATGGTAGGCTAAATTATGCCACTCAGCATGCATACACAAAAAACAACTTTTCCTTCATCTACAAGCAAATACACCACATAGGTTGCATAGAATAGAGAAGTACAGATAAGTCCCAGTAAGGAAAAGGGGGATGGTGGGAGGGTAACCTGGACTGCAACAGTGAATACACTAACATCTACATTTATGGTAGGTACACAACTATGCTATGTTCATCGTGTTTCACTGTTGCAGTCACTACAATTGGGTTGAATCTCAAAGCTAAGGTTGGGAGGCTGGTGTTAAATAGGATTAGGAGAGGCTATCAGGCCCTGCAGAACTGCAGTGGCAAAGCCTGCCCTAGATTTATAGTAGAGAGGTAAGTGATAGTGCTTTCTAAAAGTATACACTGAACTCCAAGTTGCAGCCTCTAAGATGTCTTTGGTTGGTACTCCTCTGAGGAAGGCTGCTGAAGTGGCCGCAGCTCTGGTTGAATGTGGCCTAATGCCCTTAGCCACTGACTTGCCATGCTGTGAAAACCAGAAATGAATGCAGTGGCCTATCCACTTTGAAATAGTCTGCTTTGAGATAGGCTTTCCTTGTGATCCTGCAGCATATGCCACTAGAAGTTGTTCAATCTTTCTGAAAGCTTTGGTTCTGTCCAAGTAGAAGCGTAGCTGCCTGTGAATGTCCAAAGAATGCAGAAGTCTCTCACCCTTATTCTGTGGGTTTGGGTAACAGGTAGGCAAATTAATTGGTTAAGGGCCACACTGGACACTACCTTAGGCATAAATGTAGGGTTTGTCCTCAGAGAAACCCCGTCAGGATGGAAAATGCTAAAAGGTTCCACAGCCATGAGTGCCTGTAACTCTGAGACGCGTCTAGCGGAGGTTATTGCTAGGAGGAGAGCTGTTTTCCAGGATAAGAATTTTATATCAGCTGCAGAGGCTGGCTCAAACGGAGGCAGTGTGAGTTTTTCAAAGACAAAGTTGAGGTCCCATGCAGGTATTGGTGCTCTCCTTGGAGGTCTTATGTTTTTGGCCCCTCTGAGGTACTGCCTTAGTAATGGATGAGAAAAAATAGGTAGTTCTGTGTTGTAATGAGCCGAAATGGCAGAGGCATGAATTTTAATTGATGAAAAGGAAAGGCCTTTATCCAGCATCTCAGTTAAGTACTGCAAAATCTGAGGAATATTTGGAGCAATCGGGTCAATACCTTGTGCCTGGTTCCAAGCACAGAATCTCTTCCATTTTTCTGCATAGGATACTCTGGTTCTAGGCCTCCTGGCCTCCAAAATAACATCTATCACTGCTTTAGAGAGAGGTGTGTCTTGAATGGCTACATTATCCGCCATGCTGCCAGGTTTAAGGTCCTGAGTTGACTGTGCAGTATCTGACTTTTTTGTTGGGTCAATAAGTGAGGAATCTGAGGTAATCTCCAAGCTGGGCATTGAAACAAGCTCTTTAGGATTGGGTACCAGTGCTGGTAGGGCCAGTCTGGGACAATCAGTATCATTTTTGGCTTCTCGTCTGACCTTGAGGAGTACCTTGGGGAGGAGAGGCAGAGGAGGAAAGGCATATACTGTTAAATTGTTGCAGCTGAAAGATAGAGCATCCACTTTCCATGCTTGCTTGTGATAAGTCCTTGTACAGAATCTCTGTAGTTGGTAGCTGTGGTCAGGGCATCCCCAGTTTCTTGATATCATGCTGAAAACTTGTGGATCCAATTTCCACTCGTGGGGAACCATTAGATTTCTGCTTAGTTCGTCTGCCAGAGTATTTATCCTTCCTGGCAGGAACTGTGCTTGCAGATGTACTTGGTAAGTCAATGCTCTGTCCCATAAGTTCATGGCTAGTCTGCAGAGGGGGTAGAAAGGTGTGCCCCCCTGCTTGCTTATGTACCACAGGACTGTAGTATTGTCAGTCTTATCAGTAGTTGTCCTGGATGAAGTAAATCCTTGAAGGCTGTCAGGGCATGCTGAACAACTAGCATCTCTTTTTGATTGATATGTAGATGCATTTGACTTGCTGACCACGTGCCCTGAATACATCTTCCTGCCATATGGGCCCCCCCAGGCATAATCTGATGCATCTGTTGTCAATGTCTGCCTGGCTGTGGGTAAGGTGAATGGCTGTCCCGTGTTGTGGTGACGGGCTTTTGGCCACCATCGAAACTCCTGTTGCAGGCAGGGAATGAGAGTAATCATTGTTTCCAGGCTGTGGCAATGTTGAGTCCAAACACTTTTTAGATACCATTGAAGTTTCCTCATATGCAGTCTTGCATATGGAATTAGCAGAATGCCGAATGCCATGAAGCCCAAAGCCTCCAGAATTTTTCTTGAAGATAACTGGGTCTTTGTTGCCAACATTTTGAAATAAGTAGTCAGTTGCCTGTTTGTCTGGCATGAGATAAGCCATCTGGACAGTTGTATTTAAGCTTGCACCCAGGAATATTATCTCTTGAGAGGGCACGAGTTTTGATTTCTTTTTGTTTAATGTGTACCCTAGACCTGTTAGTAATCCTATTATAAATGCCGGATGCTGTAGTAGAATGTCCTTATTCTCTGCTTGAATAAGGTAGTCGTCCAAGTATGGATATATTTGTATTCCTCTTTGTCTGCAAAATGCAATTACTGGTGCCAGGCATTTTGTGAAGACCCTGGGTGCAGTAGATAAGCCAAAGGGCAGTGCAGAGAATTGGTAGTGCATTAAGCCAGCTATAAATCTGAGGTATCTTCGGCATGATTGTCTGACTGAGACATGCAGGTATGCCTCTTTTAGGTCTAAAGTCACAAGCCAAGCCTTCTTGCCCAGCATGGGCAGAAGCTGCTGCAGAGTTAACATTTTGAATTTTGGAATATCTAGGAATGTGTTTAGGATAGACAGGTCCAGTACTGGTCTCCAGGCTTTGTCCTTTCTGGGCACCAAGAATAGCCTTGAGTAAAATCCTAGTCCCTGCTCTTGCTGTGGTACTTGCTGAATGGCTCTGATGTCCATGAGGGATGAAACTTGTTTTTGTGCCTCTGCCCACTGATTGCGTGGCAGGTCTGGCATACTGTTTGGCTTTGGCAGGGTGTGAAAGTGGAACCTTGTAGCCTTGTGATAGGATATTTAAGACCCATTTCTCCTGGGTGATCATGTACCAATTTTGTGAAAAAAAGTGCTAATATCCCTCTCAAAGGAGCTGCCAGAAGATAAGTGCTTGGTGCTGGCAGAGGAAAGTCATTGAGGTGTTTCCTGTATGGCTGTGATTTTCCTCTCTGCTTTTGGAGGTAGAAGCACCCCATTGTTTAGGTCTGTATGAGCCTTGGGGCTGTGATCTGCCTCTGGGGCATCTGTATCTGCCTTTTTGTGGCCTGTCTTGACACTAGAAAGGACCAATTCTTTGTAGGCCAGTTCCTGCTAAATCTGGGAGGCTGTACCTGTAAGAAATCCTTGACTGTTTGCATAGATTTAGCTTTGTCCTCCATTTTCTTCAACACCTCTTCTGCTTTAACCCCAAACAAGGCATCATGCTGCAATGGAGCATCTAATAGCTTTGCTTTAACATGATCGGGCAGATTCTGTTCTTTTAACCAAGCATGTCTCCTAATGACAGAACCTGTAACAGCGGTCCTGCAAGAGGCCTCTAGAGAATCAAAACCACATTGCAAAGTATGCTTTCCCACTTGTTCAGCTGCATGCAATAAATCCTGCATTTCTTTGTTTTCTGCACATTCTGAATTTGTCAACATTTTCTGTTTAAGCAGTGACATAAGATATTGCTGATATTTAAGCATATGAAACTGACAATTTAAAGCTCTTACAGCCAAGGTAGCAGAAGTATAAATCTTTTCCCCCCATCTGTCCAGGGCCCTTGAATCCCTATCAGAGGGGGTAGGGTTTTTTGCAGTGGAAGCCTTGACCCCTTTGGGACCCTGAGAGATAGTTTCTGGGTCAGCAGCAGGGTTTTTATAAAGGATTTTATGTGAATCAGGAACCCTGTAGTATCTGTCTGGCTTAACAGGAGCTGGTGGTAGAGAGTCAGGAGACAGACCGGACTCTGAAAACACATCATCTACAATGTCTAAAACAGGAGGAATAGCAAGGGGTCTGTGCTGAGGTAATAAAAGGAAGTGTCTGAGCCTTTTCTTGGATTCAGAGTAATCTTGGCTCTCCCAGTGGAAATGCTCCCTCATAGTATGCAAGGTCTCCCCAAAAAAATAATCCTCAGGAGGAGAGGCTGAAGGGATAGATTCTTCAGCATCAGAATCCTCATAGGGAGGAAGAGAATATTCCTGTTCAGAAGAGGAATCAGAGGAAATGGAAACCTGATCTGAAGATTCATATTCTATCTCTTGCCTAGGCCTCTTATCAGGAGGGGGATGGGAACCCCTGATCAAAGTAATTAGGTCTTCAGCCATTTTAAACATCTGTTTTTTAGGCATGGAGGCCTGTCCAGGAGAATGCTGTACTTGTTTCTTTGCCTTTAGAGCTGCTTTAGTCTTTGCCTTTGAAGCTGAAGTTGGTTTTACAGATAACTGTGTAGGCCTGAAAACACCCTCCGAAACCGATGCCTGCTCAGCGGCTCTGGACCCATCTGAGGGAATAGTTTCAGTGTGTCCAGTGGCCTAGTCGGCTCCACGTGGGAGCCAGAAGCGGCCTGTGGCTATGAGGTAGCGGGCGTCAGGGGCTGTGAAAGCGCCTCACTGAGAACCGGCAACTGGCCTAGCGAAAGCCTCGTCGGTTTTGGACCTCGGATGCCTGTTCTTTTCTTTTTCTTTGCGCTTTTTATAAACTCCGGTAGTTGGCTGTTCCAACGGCATTATATAATTGAATCTTCTGCCCAAATAATGAAATGCAAAATCGTACCGACACTTAATAGTGCGTTGGTTAAATCTAGCACAAAACCGAGAACTAGCAACGTCGTGGTCAGGGCCTAGGCAAGGAATACAGTAAGAATGAATATCCTTATGAGGTATTTGCTTCCCACAAAAAATACAGTTATTAACTTTTTCTGACATCTGCCTGGAGCAAGAAAAAAGTTTCTCCAATGGGGTACTTAGCTTTAATGAAGACTTCGGATCTGAAACTCGAATTTGAAAATCTCAGGAGTCAGCCGACCAGCACTTGCGAACCGCTTTTGCTTAGGGCACCGCCCGGCAAGAAAGACTGAAGAAAATGGTGTCGGCTGCATCTTTTATACCCCTGCCGCACTGACATCAGGGAGGAGGCGACAGCAACCGATGCCGGACCTAGACTTTGGAGCTCGGGCCGACTTTGGGTAGCCTGCCAGCAGGATAACCCAATTGTAATGACTGCAACAGTGAAACACGATGAACATCTAATATCCAATCCATCCACCTTCCCTGCCCTCTCTTTTTACAATTACCACCCTACTAGACCTCTCCGCTCTCCAAATCAAACTCTCTTGCTAGTACAAAAACCTAACCTCCCTGCTGGTGACTTGCTGCACTCCTTTTCCACTGCCAAACTCTGGAACACACTCCCATGCTCACTTACATCTGCTGCTAATACTTCTCTCTTCAAGACATCTTTTAAAGACATCTTTCTTCTCACGGACTATGCTAGCTCCTCACTTCCTGTAACCTGACTCTGTCCTCCTACTACTCCTACCCTTCCTACCTTCTCCCTGTATTACCTTCTAAAAACCCACATCTTTACTGGACAACCGCTTATTTCTACACCTGTGGAAGCTTATACTGACAGATGGTAGATATATGGACAGACACCACCTTATTACTTGGTTTATAAATTACGTAATAGATTAAAACGCTGTTAAAACTTTGTATGATGTTTAAAGTTCTATCTACTATTCTTATGTATGTTTATTCAAATGTATGTATGCTATTTCATTGGGAAGCTTTTCTCCCCGGGCCTCCAATGAAAATGGGTACTTCTGGCCCAGTGGGCCATCCCAGTAAACAAATGCAAATAAATAAATCTGGCCGTCTGCCCGATTTACACTTCATTTAGCTGCTTTACTTGCTGATGGTTGCCACTGGTGTTGTACTGTTTGCTGATTTCTGACAACTGTTCTTTTGAGAAGCTTTACTGGCAGTTGTTACTCTACAAGTTGCTACTTAGTATTTTTGTTTGTTGGTACTTAATTGTTTTATTCCAGTAATTTTGCCCCCACTACACACAACTTCCTTTGTTTTACAGGTCTGTAAAAATGTGACGTGTTTGACAGCCTCTTGGCAGATTACCACAGAGCTCAATCATGTCTGCTGTCCTTGCTTGTGCCTTTGAAATGACTTTCGTTGCATCACGTGCCATCCAAGCACAAGTTAAGTACTTGTATTTAAACATCACACTTCCAGAAGCTATTTTAGTAATAAACTGATGATTGTTTTGTGCATTTATTGGTATAAGGCTGAAATTACTCCATTTGCTCAAACTGTCTTGCTATTGGACAGACTGACCTGAAATTGCCTTGTTTGTTAAATTTATCTGTTAGTATACACTCAAGCAATCTTTTGTGTGCCTTTACATTAAGAGGAATGGGATATTCCTTTTATTTAGTGACAGTAGGTAGTGGCCTGTTCTACCAGAGTTGGAAAACACAGAAGTTTACCTATAAAATTAGTGCTAGGACTGTAACCTGCAATTTAGTGATGCAATGCAGAAAGTTAAGCTCAGAGCAGCCAGTCTGCATGTCAGGTGGCACTAGTAAAATATCATAGCACTATCTAAAAATATATCAAAGCACTATTCAACATTAGTCTATAACCTTAGACACCACCCCATACAACATAGATATGTCATTTCCAACTATCTCTGTAGTTAGCTAGATATGGGCACCCTTAGACAATGTAGCCATTGCCTCATATTTACAGATAACCTTTTAATCCTTAAGGAAACCATGACTTTATACAAGAGATGTACATACACAATTTTCTTGGAGACAAAAAGTTCACACACAAATAAGGTTGTAAAAATGAAGACAACATACACCAGAGAGTGTCCACCACACAGACCATCTTATGCTGATGCACAGAAAAGCAATCTTCCCAAACCTCAAAGACCTCATAAGCATGCAAACGACAATGCCTATCAGCAATCTTTAAAGTGCACACCACAAGCAACCTCTCTGGATTACATGGAGGGAGGCATTATGGACATCTCTTAAGGTGTCTCAAACTGGTACATGCTTTGCAATGAACAGCATCCTAGCATCACCATGTATGATGCCACAGTATGACCAAAAACTGACGTCAACAATTGGCTTAGTTTATGGTGTCAATCTAGGGGGATTCAGTATCTGTCAGCTTAGGAGGATACGGTCAACAGATTACATTGCTTTATCAAAGATGATTTGCATTTGTCCCACCTGGGACCTAGATTTTGGATAAAAATGTACTCCCCCCCCACCCCACCCCCATACAGCCTTTTTTTGCAATGCCAAAGTCATAAACCTACAGACATAGCAAATAAAACCCAGTAGAACCTAAAGGTGGTACTACTCAATAATAGGAGCTTTAAGAACAAACTCCACACCCTACAAGCTCTCCTCTCTCTGAAGAATGTAGACATTTATGCAGTTACTACATAGGGGTTAAAGTTGCAGTAAGTACGCAGGCATTGCAAGGCTACAGTGCCTTTCACACCTTTAGACAAGCAGCTGTGCAGACAGGGACTAGAAGTGGAGGTGTCACAATTTACATGAGTAACAAGTATACCTCAAGGTTGGTTAAACAGGATGATACCCTGGAGTTCATCCACATACAACTCAACTTAGACCATATCTTAGCAAGTTACAGGTCACAATCTATGCCTCAAGAATCACATAACTACCCCTCTTTACACTGGGAAACATACACTGCCCCCAACTTGCAGGCACATTTCCTGGAGTTTAACACAAATGTCCTTAATCAGATAGTATGTACTTCAACCAGAGGTTCAAATAAACTGGACCTTGTTCTCACAAATATGGGAGAAAACTGCACCGCCTCGTGTGTCACATCCTCACCAGTGAGGTCTCATCACAAAGCTGTCTCGTCTGAAATAAAAATCAACTTGCAATTCCCAGCAAAACCTGTTACAGTTAGGAACTATTCTAAAGCAAACTACATCCTGTTATGCAACAGTTTGTCAAACTTCAATGCCCCGCCCAACCCAGAGTTCACAACAGCCAATGCAGAATTATTCACTGAAACACTGTACAAGCAAACATGTAAATGGCTGAACAGAGGCTGCTGTACCTACCACAGGTAAGCCCAAAACAACCTCCAAAAACAAACCACACTACTGGAATCCTAATCTTAATGGGGCGCATAATAAAAAGAAAAAAAGTCAAGGCCAAAGTCAAAAAAGTACAGTTTTGTACCTACCATAAATGTAGATGTCCGATAGGTATGCATCTGCAGTCCTAACATATGGGTTGTCCTGCCTCAGGCAGCCCTTCGGTCGGCCGGATTCCAAAGTCTGGGTCTGGCCTCGGCTGATGTCGCACTTCACCCGACGTCATAGCTGCTGGGGTATAAAGGCATCAGCAGACGCCATTTTCCTCAGTATTTCTTGCCCCAGATGCCAGGTGCCCTCTAGGAAGGCTAAATTTGGATAAATGCAAATAATTCCAAACAGTACAGAGCAAAAAATATATATATATATATATATATATATATACATATATACAAACAAATACACCATAATAGATTCCCCCAGCTAGCTAAAAGAGGGGTAAATACCCTAGGAATACCACAGAGGGGAAGGAGGGTGGGTAATCCTGACTGCAGATGCATACCTATCGGACATCTACATTTATGGTAGGTACAAAACTGTACTATGTCCTTCAAGGATGCATCTGCAGTCCTAACATATGGGTAGAATACCATAGCCAAACTGGGGGAGGAGGCACTAAGATAAAGATGGTGTAGTTAAGATCCCTTGCAAAACAGCAGTTGCAAAACCTGCTCGGGATCTGGAGTATAAAGGAAGATTATAATACTTGGCAAATGTATGCACGGAGCTCCAAGTAGCAGCTTCTAAAATGTCTTTGGTAGCCACTCCTCGTAGGAAAGCTGTAGTGGTGGCTGTAGCTCTTGTGGAGTGAGGCCTGATATTTTCAGGAGTTGTCTTTCCATGAAAAGAGTAGCAAAATCTAATGCAATTTCCTATCCATTTTGAGATTGTCTGTTTTGAAATTGCTTTTCCTTGCATTCCTGTTGCATATGCTACCAGAAGCTGGTCAGTTTTTCTGTTGGTCTTAGTTCTGTCCAGATAGTAGCGTAATTGTCTGTGCACATCCAAGGTATGTAGTAGTCTTTCCCCCCCGTTCTGTGGGTTGGGGAAGAATGTAGGTAAATGAATCGCTTGGTTCAGTGATACTCTGGAGACCACTTTTGGCATAAAAGTAGGATTAGTTCTCAGAGACACTCTATCCTGATGGAAGATAAGGAAGGGCTGTACTGCCATTAATGCCTGTAACTCAGACACCCTTCTTGCTGAAGTGATTGCTAAGCAGGAAAGCAGTTTTCCAAGATAAAAACTAAGTCTGCTGTTGCTGCTTGTTCAAAAGGGGGAAGTGTTAACTTTTCCAGCACAAAGTTGAGATCCCATGTAGGTAAAGGTGGTTTCCTTGGAGGCTTTACATTTTTGATTCCTCTCAAGAATTGCCTGAGTAGAGGATGAGAGAAGACAGGAGGATCCATGTTGTATTCTGCTGAAATTGCTGATGCATGAATCTTAATGGAGGAGTAGGACAGGCCATTGTGGAACAGTTCTGCTAAGTATTCCAGGATGTGTGCTATGTTTGCCAATGAAACATTTTCTCCTTTTGCTGCACTCCAAATGAGGTATCTTTTCCATTTGGCTGAATAAGTTTTCCTTGTGGAGGGTCTGCGTGCCTCCAGGATAATGTCCTTAACCCTCTGAGATAAATCTGGTTTATTTTGTTTTATGCAATATTCCAAGCAGCTAGCTGCAGTGTCTTCAAGTTTGGATGCAGGATCTTGTAGTTGTTCTGTGTTAGAAGTAAGGGACATAGAGGTAGAGGCCATGAGTGTGTCCGAGACATGCTTCTCAGTAGCGGGTACCAATGTTGCCTTGGCCAGTCTGGAGCTATCAGGATTACCCTTGGCTGATCCTCTCTGATCTTCAGTAGGACTTTGTACATCAAAGGAAGAGGTGGAAATGCATATGCTGTCAGGTTTTTCCAGCTGAAGGAAAGGGAGTCCACCCTCCAGGCAAGTGGGTGGTATGCTCTTGTGCAGAATTTCTTCAATTGGTGGTTGTGTGGGAGGCGAACAGGTCTATCTCTGGCATTCCCCATTTCTTTGTTATGGTTTTGAAGATATCTGGATGCAGCATCCATTCGTGAGCATCCGTGGTAGTTCTGCTTAAGGTGTCTGCTAGTGAATTTTCTTTTCCTGGTACAAATCTGGCCTGTAGTTGAATGTTGAGATTCAGGGCCAAATTCCACAGGTCCATTGCCATCCGGCATAGAGGATATGAGTGCGTACCTCCCTGTTTGTTGATGTACCACATGACTGTGGTATTGTCCGTCCTTATCAGCAGGTGACCTTGTTGAAGGAGTGGTCTGAATGCCTGGATTGCATGTTTCACTGCCAGCATCTCCTTTAGATTTATGTGCAGATTCAGCTGGTCTTGGGTCCATAGGCCTTGTATACACTTGTCCACTATGTGTGCCCCCCAGCCTAAGTCTGAGGCGTCCGTGGTGATGGTCTGGCTTGGATGTGGTTTGTGGAAAGGCAATCCTCTGTTCAACTGACAGGCCTGAGCCCACCACAGGAATTCTTGTTTCAGGCATGGAATTATTGGAATCTGGGCTTCTAGACTGTGCTTGTGTTGAGACCATACATTCCTTAGGTACCATTGCAACTTTCTCATATGCAGCCTGGCATGCGGAATCAGTATTATGCAGGATGCCATGTAACCCAGGGCTTGCAGGACTTTCCTTGCAGTAAGCTGAGTTTGTGTTGTTAATGTCATGAAATAGACTGGTAGTTGCTTTTGTTTTTCTTCTGTGAGAAAAGCCATCTGAGTTGATGTATCCAGTTCTGCACCCAAAAATGTTATCCTTTGGGATGGTACTAGTCTTGACTTTTGCATGTTGACTGTGTATCCCAAGGCTTGCAACAGTTGTATGACATTTTCCAAATCTTTTGTTAATTTTGTCTTGTTGTCCGCTTGTATTAGGCAGTCGTCCAGGTATGGGTAAATTTGAATTCCCTGAAGCCTGCAATGAGCAATTACTGATGCCAGGCATTTCGTGAATACTCTGGGTGCAGTAGATAAGCCAAAGGGCAATGCTGAGAATTGATAATGCTCTGATCCTGCAAGAAATCTGAGGTGTCTTCTGCAATCTGGTCGCATAGGGACGTGCAGGTATGCCTCCTTGAGATCTAGAGTCACCAGCCAAGACTCCTTGCCCAGCATGGGAAGAAGTTGCTGGAGGGTCAGCATTTTGAATTTTGGAACAATGAGGTATGTGTTCAGTGCGGACAAGTCGAGAATAGGTCTCCATTGATTTTCTTTTCTTGGTACAAGGAAAAGCCTGGAGTAAAATCCTTGGCCTTGTTCCATAGGTGGTACCTTTTCTATAGCTCTCATCCTTAGTAAGTTGTTGATTTGTCTTTGAGCCTCTGTTTTTTGGCTTGGTGGTAGGTTTGGCATTCCTCTCTTTTTTGGTAGAGTGTGGAAGTGAAACCTGTAGCCCTTGTGTATTGTTTGTAAAGTCCATTTGTCTCCTGTAATGCAATGCTAGTTGTTGGAAAATAAGGCTAACTTTCCGCCCAAGGGTGCTTCCAGCTGTTCCCTGGTAGGCGGAACCAGGGCCAAGTCATTGTGTCTGTCCTGTGGAAGTGGTTGTAGTTGCATCTGTGGCAGCACTTCTCTGGTTGGCAGGTTGCCACTGACGTCCCCTGTAGGCACCCCTAGATTGACCTCTGCCTCTTGGGCATCTATTTCTGCCTCTCTGTTCTCTGGAGGTGTCTGGAAAGGACCAATTCTTCGAAGGCCAATTTCTGCTAAACCTCGGAGGTTGGACCTGTAAGAAATCCTTGACTGTTTGGACAGATTTTGCCTTTTCTTCCACTTTTTTTAGAACCTCCTGTGCAGGGGAGCCAAACAAACTTTGTTTCTCCATAGGAGCATCTAGGAGTTTTGACTTAACATGGTCTGGTAAAGATTGTTCTTTTAACCAGGCATGCCTTCGAATCACTGCTCCAGTCATAGCTGATCTAAAGGAAGCCTCCAGTGCATCATAGCCACATTTTAAGAAATGATTACTGACCTGCTGAGAGTTATCTACCAAATCCTGTAGGGACTTGCGGTCTATAGGTTCAGGAGAGGACAGTTTTTTATTTAGCTGGTCTAACAAAAATTCCTGGTACTGAATCATGTGAAATTGACAGTTTAAGGCCCTGGCCGAAAGAGTAGCAGAAGTATAAACCTTTTTACCCCATCTTTCTAATGCTCTAGATTCCCTTTCAGAGGGAAGAGGGTTTTTGGCAGAGGCAGCTGCCACACCTTTAGGGCCCTGTGAAATGGTTTCTGGGTCTGCAACAGGAGCCTTATACAAGTGGTAGTGTGTGTCCGGGACCCTGTAATATCTGTCAGGCTTGGCAGGGGCCAGAGGAAGAGAATCAGGGGCAGTACAGGCATCATTATATGCATCATCAACAACTGATAGTACTGGAGGAATGGCTAAGGGCCTATGCTGTGGTAAGTGTAAAAAAGTCCTTAGCCTTTTCCTTGAATCTGAAAAATGCTGGCCCTGCCATTGGAAGTGTTCCCTCATAGCATGTAGGGTTTCCCCAAAAGAAAATTCTTCAGGAGGAGAAGCAGAAGGAATGGAGTCTTCTGCATCAGAAGACTCATAAGGAGAATATGG
Organism: Protopterus annectens; assembly: GCF_019279795.1. Lineage (NCBI taxonomy): Eukaryota > Metazoa > Chordata > Ceratodontiformes > Protopteridae > Protopterus > Protopterus annectens. Next base: position 400,310,885 of record NC_056740.1, on the reverse strand, counting down.
GCCTTCCTGATGGTCTGAAATAGAGTCATCCGAGGAATAATCTGTAGAGACAGGTTCCGGGGGTTCAGTCCTAGACCTCTTATCTGGAGGGGGTTGAGAGGCCCTGTCTGGGTGAGGTTGGAATCCCCTGATCAAAGAGATAAGATCCTCAGCCAGGCTGAGTATTTGGGAACTAGAGGTAGGCCTGTGTGAGGGAGTTTTAGCAGGTAAGGCCTTTGAAGATTTAGCTGCTTTAGCCCTGGAAAAGGCCTTGATAGACATAGAAGCAGTGGGTCTAGCAGCCCCACGTGCAGGGGTAGAAATGTCTAAAGGAATAGTGTCAGACAAATCCTGGGTGCCTGCTTCTGTAGCAGTAATTTCAGTAGCAGATTCAGCCATGCTCTGTGAGGCCTCGGTTATCGGAGGCATGCTTTCGGCCGAAGGAAGAACCGAGACACTCGCGGTTGGCCTAACCATGGTTTCAGCCGAAACCGCGGACCGCGAGTGTCGGTCCTTTTCCTTGCGCTTTTTAGCTAATTGTGTAGTCGGAGTCTCCGACGGCATTTTATATGCAAAAGCGAGACCAAAAAACTCCTCTGCAAACTCCAACCGACGTCTAAGCGTCCGTCGGTTGAAGGAAGCACAGGCTAGACAAGCTGATACGTCGTGGTCTGGGCCTAAGCAAGGAAGGCAGTAAGAGTGGAAATCCTTATGAGGTATTTGTTTCCCACAAGTTAAACAATTATTTACTTTGTCTGACATCGGCTGAGGCAAGAAAGAGTCCCCAATGGGGTACTTAGCTTTTTAGAAGTCTTCGGTAGTAGAAATCTCTGGATCTGACCGACCGGCACTTGCAAACAGCTTCTGCTTCGGGCACCGCGCGGCAAGAAAGACGGAGGAAAATGGCGTCGGCTGATGCCTTTATACCCCAGCAGCTATGACGTCGGGTGAAGTACGACATCAGCCGAGGCCAGACCCAGACTTTGGAATCCGGCCGACCGAAGGGCTGCCTGAGGCAGGACAACCCATATGTTAGGACTGCAAATGCATCCTTGAAGGACATCACCAACTCTCAGAATAATAAGAGAATACTAATAAAACTAAACAGGAAACTAAGTGGACCGATTAAATCTAACAAGGCCATATACGACGGCAAGACAGCTTCTCAGGCTACAGACTACCACAAGACCTTTTAAGGTTATGTCCAAAACCTCAAAGGTAACATGCAACGCCGTGCAATGGTACCAACCTTCATCAAACAGACTGACACAGTGAATCTGTCGGCTGACAAATTCAGCTCAAGTTTCTAAATCCTCCACCCCTACAACTTGGGAAATGCTCAGTGGCATACCCCCCCCCAAAACTATTAGCAGGGAGCAGGTTATAGCGGTGCTCATCAAAGCTAAAAGCGCAGCCTCAATGGCGCCAGACAGTATCCCAGGTTGCCTCAACAGCCCAAAACATGACCTATCAGGACAACTTCAGTCACTTTTCATCAGCAGCTTAAAAACAGGCTGCTTACCAAGCGAATGGAAGACAGCAACGGTTATCTCCTTCACAAAGCTGGACCATCAACCAACCCCGGAAACTACAGGCCCATTTGTCTCACTAGTCTAACATGCAAAGCCATGGAACGAATTATTATAGAAATGATCAACAAATACATTGGCAACCTAGAGACAGCGGCCCCAACCCAGTTTGGTTTTGTCAAACAAGGTCATGCTTACTTAAGCTGGGAGACTTATTTGAGAAGATAACCAAGGCAATAGATAAAAGGGAAAAAAGTGCATACCGCCCACTTAGACCTATCTAAGGCATTCGACACAATAACCTACTCCGGTATTGTGGACACTCATCAAATTAGTCATAAATCCCTACACAACTCAATGGATTGCCAACTGGCTCACACACCGGCCCAAAAAGTCAGGATTAGTGAGACAACATCCACCAAGAGGCAGGTCACCAGTGGAGCACCACAGGGTTCCATGTTGGCCCACACGCCTGTTCGGCATTTACTTTTCGGAGGTCAAAGCTAATGTCAAGGACTTCTAGCTCACCAAGTTCACAGACTACTGCAAATTGGGAGCCATCAATAATCCCTCCATGACACTAACATCCTAAAAGTGTCTAACACAGACAAATGACTGCTGCCAAAGCCACAGATTAAAACTCAATGTAAAGAAGTGCATTATGGTGCCTTTGGGGAAAATGTCTGCCCAGTAAATTACTCCATTGATATGGCACCCCTAAACATTGCGGAAAATATGTATCTGGCCCTTAAACAGCATATACCCAAGATAGTACGAAAATTATTCAGTCTCAACTTATAAGCAGGTCCAAGGAAGTTATACTGCCACTTTACTCATCCCTTGTCGGCCTCATCAAGGATTGCAATTTCCCCGACATGTACTGGACTAGGTATATGTAAGAGTTGAAATGCTCACACAGGTTCCTCACAGAGGATCCAGAGTATTAACTAACCATCATATACAGACTGCATTAGATCCCCATCCCTTGTCTCCTACAGTTTGCTGAAAGGTGATCTGTGCTTGGCATATAAAGCATTCTTAGATCCAGCCCCGATGGAGCTTTTACACATCTACAAAATGAGCAGCACCAGAAACACTAGATGAGGAATTTGGACTTTGTTTGCAACAGAAACAGAACATGCTGACAAAACAGATATGCGACTCAAAGGACCCACATGTTCTGGAGTACGTTTCCCAATCCATGTGAAGCAGAGCCTAACCCAATTCATAACCCTGACCAATGGAAGGGAAATCCCAAATTTATTCCCATGCTGGTCTCCCTGTTGAATGAAGGCAGAGGACAACAGAAAATATTTCATATTTGGATGAGTAATCATAAATTCATCCCCCAGGGTGGCACCTATGTCTTTTACAAAGGCCAACAGTTAGTCCCCAACATACCCCCATAACGTTTTAGCAACTTCTTAACATACCCTTCCATTAAAATACACATGTTACCAAAGGATACAATTGGGCTGGTCTTACGGATAGGCTTATAAATGTCCTGGTGGTCGTTATACTTGTACGTACCCATGAACAAGGGATTGACATTTTACTCACTGCATGAATATCCTGCAATCAATGTAGCTGACAGGGCGGCAGTTTATTGGGTACACCAATTAATTTAGCATTGTATTCTGCTGAGTATGCCCTGAAAAAAAGGAAATGTTACATGTATGAAAATATTCTGATTCACAACTAATTTAATAATAAGGAGGTGACCAATTTCTCAAAGGTGGAGAAACTAGGTATTTGATTGACTAGAAACATACCCAGCTATGGGAGGCAAGAGAGAAAGGGTTACCGCAGTCTTCTCAGAAATGGGGTTAGGGCTTAGAAAGAGAAAGTAACATCTACTGATGGGAAGGGGGTTAGCAACATTTATGGTACACAAAATAAATAAAAATTATATACTTCCCGTAACACCACATCTGAAGGGTCAGGATCATCCCTGACTGCAGGACTTAGGACAACCCAGGTCCTAAAATTACTCAGCATGAAACTTTCCCAGGCTACCAAGCTCCTCACCTTTACTCCCCCAACTTGACCTGTTAAGTGCTACTATGGCTATCTCCACATCAAAAAAACTTTCAACAATTCATGCAGAAAATAGCAGAAAAGACAACGGAAGTAAACATGAACAGCAGCACTGTCTTTCCAACAGAGAGAGGAAATAGTGGAATTAACAAATCGCCAATACTCTCACTCCAAAATAAGGCTATATAAAGGCAAAGTGAAGCTGGAAGATATTCTCCCCAAAGCATAAAATCAAGCAACAAGGGTCTGTGACAATACAAGGTACTGTCATCAGTATAAGGAAGAATAGGGAAGTGCATGTGTAACATATGCCAGCATAGTTAGCTGGAGTTTTGTAAATAATTTTGTTTCCTTTGACTATCACATTTTTAACACAAGTATCTGTACAAGTCAATGTATCAACAGTGTAATTATAACTGATTAAATGTTTATGTTTAAACAAAAGAATTCTGAAAGGGAAGAATAGAAATTTTTGAAATTGTTCTACAGCTTTCAGATACTGCAACAGATCTTAGCAAAGTTCAGTGTGTGCATTACACCAGAGTCAGGTGATCAAATGTGTCATTCTGTAATCAGCACTGAAAGGATGGGACTCACAGCAGTTTCCTTTGATTTCTTTGGAACCAGATTTAAAAATCTGTGACAGTTATCACAGTCACTTCAGTTAGTTGAGTTCAGTTAGTCAGAAGCTCATTACCTTGCCTTGTGGAAGTAAGCATCTCAGCATCCTATCTTGCCTAGCTGTATTAAGTTAGCTAGGGAACAGTTACTCTTTAGACAGTCAGGACATACAGTGAGATTAGTTAAGTACTGTTTTTCTGCATCAGTGTGAATCTGTCCAACTGTGTTATTTTCATTTCTCCTGTGATTGAAACTCTGGTGTTTATTGTACTTGGGTATTTAGTATTTTCAGGTTTTCTATTTCAGTACTTACTACACATTTTTTAATACCTTTCACCGTGCCTGGTCTTTTAACATCTTGAGAGTACCTGTGCTTATTTTAGTGATGCACTTGCCACTCAGAAAAGGCTGGTTGCTTTGGTTACACACTAACATTTATACTAGTATTGATTTTACTCAGTGTGATTAGATACCCTTGTATGAGCCTTAGCGTGGTTGACTGGTGGAAGCATGTTCACCTTATTGTCTGGGCAGGGGGGGGGGTACAGCTAGTAAATCTGTGCCAGCTTTTCCCAGGAGAGAGAGCGTGTCTGTGTGTGTCTCTGTGTGCCGCTGTGTGTGTCAGCTACTTGGAACTGGGACACGGTGCTCCAAAGTGAGTCTTGTTTAGGATCTGGCGATACAGAGTCCAGTTCCAGGTCTGGAACATGTTCCATTTGCTCTTGGGGGAAATTGTGCTTAATGCGGAGAGCTGCATCTGAAAATACTGTGTAAATCCATTCCTGTTCTTAGTGACCATCTCGCAACCAGTGTCAGTAGTAAAGCTTGAGGCTCCTTGATTACTGGCCTGGGGTTGAGAGGCCATCACAGGTTCCAAGAGAAAGGTCACAGGACCTGCCTTGTATGAGACCCACCATTGCCAAAATACCTGAACAGGACAAGGAAGTGCACTGTTATCCTATGGAACCATACTGGGAAAAACAGGAAGCATAAAAGTGCATAATTTGTAGATGCCACAATTCACACATTACCAAATGAAACAAAAAAGTTGACAGAAAGCTAGCACAATGGAAAACATGGTAATAGGCAATTATTTTGAAAAACATGAATATGAACTGAGCACACTCAAAACTGTAGTTTAGAACACTAAGAAAAAGTTTAAGGATGACTAAATATGTACACCTTGGTCAACATACAATTAATCAGGCTGCATGGAAAACGTTCACAATTTCTACATCATTTCCTATATCTCTAATAAACCTATACTGTTTGGCAGATTGCACAGAGGGTTAAGGATGTGTGCTGTAGTTCCTGTCATACAGGGTTTGATTCCCTCTGCCCTCATTTACCTACCGTGTGACCTTGAGCAAATCACTTGACCAGACAATGATTAACAAATGGGAATGACAATTATACTGAAGCTGACAGTACAACTCCATGGAAGTATCAAACAATTTCAAATCTTCTGCTAAAAAAGCAAGTTAAACAGGAGTGAGAAATTCAACTCAAAGTAACAATGCAAACCAGTAGCAAGAATGTAGTACAGCACAATATTTCTACACATGCACAGCATGACAAAAATAAACAATGAAATGTGAGAATGCCAGTGCATCATAACTTGTGTGTCAAATTTACAGTGATCACAGACAGAAAACTACGTTTACCAGCTGTGAGTTCTCTTCCCTGTAGTTAGCAGCAATATCTTGATTCTCCATGGCTCCAGCGAGCAAGCCCGTAGCGTAAGTCCTTAATGGCTGCTGTGCCTCTCGTGCCCATTTGAATAAGTTTTCAACAATTCCTTCCTAGACAAAAAGAGAAGAAACCATGACACTTGCAAAACTTGCAAAAAGGAAGGAGTACTTGCCACAACAGTTAACCTGTGAAAAGGAATTAAGCAGAAAGTAAATTATACTGTCTTCTACACCTTCATATTATGCTATTAATCTTGACTTACCCCATTTCAGGTAAATGGCCAAATGAAACCCACTCACTCTCTGGACCAGAGCTGCAGGGTGTGCACACCTCAATTTTCTCCAGTTTTTACCCCATTCAAACAAAGATTGTATCTGTAAGCGCCCATACAAATTAAATATAATAAAACTTGAATTTACTTACAAAGATCCTAATGCTATGACAGTTTTGCCAGAAAGTGGGGGGCATTGAAATGGATTATGAAGCACTCCCCTTACAAAAAACTAAAAAAAAAAATTACTACCTACTCTGAATCACCCAGATGAAGAGAACAGAAAGTACAGTTGTGCCCCCCTTATGTCAGAGTAGATCAATGTTGCAATACTGATTCTTGGGTCTTCTTGCCATGCAGAAGTACCTGAATGGCCCACTTTCCAGAGTCTCTGCATCTTCCCTAGCAGATAGATGTCAAATATCTGGACATCAGAATATAAAAAGGGCATCCATTGGGACCATTTCAGGTCTTTCTAAGCAGTGAACAAGCAGTCTGATGCCAAGGACAATACTACCTCCTCAGCTGTCTGTACTTGAGTGAAAAGGAGTAAAACCACAGGAGGCAGAGAGGGGATAATGGAAATAACAGGACTATCTGCAGAATACCCCTCTACCCCTTGCACCCAACAAGGGGGGGGGCAAGTGGTCAGCAGTCAGAGAGATTGGAAGGTGGGAGTATGTACTGCAACACTGACTGACCTAATGGAACAGGTACAATTATGATAAGTGGGATGCAACTACATTATGTTCTTCGTAGTCAATGCTGCAGTACTGACTCTTGGAAGGACTCCCAAAGCTAACAGATAGGTTGTAGGTAATCAGAATGACCCTAGAAAAGAATGTGCTGCAGGATGGTAGCAGTGAAACATGTTCCAGCCCTGGAGACATTGCCTAGGTTACAGTACTGCATAAAGGTGTGCACACAGTTCCATGTGGTTGCTCCTAGGATGGCCTGGGTAAGGATTTCTTTGAGGAATGCAGTGGTATTTTGGCACATGCCTGGTGGAGTGGGCTTCAATATGCCCAGGTAGTTCTTTTCCAGTGTGAGTAACAGAACTTAATACGGTTTGCCATCTATTTTGAAATGGTTTGTTTGGTAACAGGCATGTCTTGTTTACCTGCTGTAAAAGCAATTAATATTTTTTCTGCTCTAGTAGATGTTTTTTGCTTGATTTACCTGAGCACATCCAGGACATAGAGAACATTTTCTGCCCTGTTGTATGGATTTGGGAAGAAGGCTGACATGTGGATAGCCTGGTAAAATTTCAATACCAGCTTTGACATAAAGGGTGGGTTTGTTCCAAGGGTTATCTTATCCCCGTCTAAACAAGGCTGAGAAGTACTGCAAGACTGGGTTAACGTCTGCCTGAGATACTGTTCGTGTTTTTGCCGACACCAGGTGGAAAATATTGTTTACATTTTGCCACATATGATTTCTTAGTATTGGGTTTGCTTGCTTCCTTTAGAATGGAAAACACATCCCTGGGACAGGAGGCATACCTTGGCATCAAAATCCACTCCTCTAGGTCGCTAACCTGCAGGTGGAAAACAGATCCCTTGGCTTGGCTGATCTACTTCCTGAAGTAGGGTACATAATCTCCCCTTGCTGAGTGTCAAGAAGAGGGAGAGCCAGTTCAGTCTCAGCCAGAATGAAGCCCCTAGGATCACACTGGGTCTGTCCATCCTGACTTCCGTCAGTACCTTGGGGATCAGAGAAAAAGGGTGGAAAAGCATACAGAAACTAGTTTATCATCATGATTAAGAAAGCATCTATTTTCCAAGTCCAGTCTGTTGAGTTCTGGTGCAGAATGCCAAAAGGACCGCCCTCATCTCTAGAAAGTTTATGTGCAAATTGGTCTCGACCGGGGACCAAAGGCCTTGGACTGTCCTGCCCAAACAATGCCCCCACCCACCCAAGTTGGGTGGCATCCGTGGTCACTGTGGCTTGGACAGGGGCTGTAACAAAAGGTCATCCCTCCAAGATTTCCAGACAGCACATCCACCATGAATGACCAGCAGGACTCGACAGTGTACTGGATACGATAAAGTTCCAACAGGGACCTCAACATTGATTCTGCCGAGGGAAGATGAGAACGGTAGATAAGGGAGATAAGGGTGTTGTATTCTCTCTGTGGTCAGAAAGACTTGGCACTGTAGTGTGTCTATCCTTGCCCCAGTGTAGTCCATCACCTGGACAGGATTTATAAGTGATTTGGATGTGTTGATTGTAACCCCCATATGCAGAGCAAGCTTTAAGAAATGATCCCTGACTTGAGAAAGTAGACACCTGGTGGGAGCAGTGAGGAGCCAATCGTCCAGGTATGGATAGACCTGAATCCCCTGAAGCCTCAGGTGAGCCGCTACCACCATCATTTTGGTGAACACCCTAAGGGCTGTGAGATCAAAGGGTAGGGCTCAAAATTGGTAATGATCGACTCCTAGACGAAGCAGAGGAACCTCCTGGAGCTTCTGTGCATCTTTATGTGATAGTAGGCATCCTGGAGGTCTAACGAGCACATCCAGTCGCTCTCTTGCAGGTACAGCATGATGGACTGTAGTGTGACCATCCGGAATTTTTCTTTGGCAACTGACAGGTTCAGGGTAGATAGGTCCAGAATGGGCCTCAAGTCCCCTATTTTCTTTGGCACCAAAAAGAACCTGGAGTAGGATGCCCAATCAGGACTGATCTGGGGGGACGGATGCGATGGCTCAATTTTCTAGCAGCTTGGAGATTTCCCATGCTGCTGCCTCCCTTTACATGGGTGGTACGTCCAGGAGGTGTTTAGGAGGTTTGGAAGGAACCACAAAGGGGATAGAGTATCCTCTGCATATGATTTGAAGCACCCAGCTGTCTGATGTTATGGACTAGCCAGGTGCAATGACAATCACCCCCCAACTACCTAGAGAGCAAGGGCGCCCGCAGGCAGGTGCAAGGGGGTGCACTTGCACCCCCCTGGAACTGGCTGGCCGAGAAATTAATTTAAATAAAAAAAGTTTTTTTTTTTTTTTTAAAGGGCGTTCCTCTTTAAGAACGCCCTTTGCATCCCGCCCAGGCGCACAGACGCAACAGGTGTTTGCGACCTGAATTCGTCTTCTGTCTGTGCGCGACTGAAGGTTTACGTCCTTATCTTTCGCGCCTACTGGAGATTTGAATTTAAGAGGACGTTCGGACTGCGCCGATGAATATAGAAGTGAAAGGTAGGTGTGTGTATGTGTGACGAGAGACTCCGGACCGGTATAATTCTCAACTACGTAGAATTTTTATCTCACATTACATTTCTGTATTTTTTTGTTTGTATACCCAGCCGCATGCATATACACTATACTGCCCACGGGAACTGAGGTATGCACATGACATTGAGCAGAATTGAATGCAGTGTTTAGCAAATGACTGATTCAGAAACGGCAATGAGCTGAGGCTGAATTAGTACAGTCCTTGTGCCAAGGTAGATGAATTTGTATGATATAAGTATGAGGGAAAGCAGAGAGAACCAGTGTGCTATGGAATATGTCATAGAGCAGCAGCTTGTGAACCTGTGAGTGCTGAATCTGAGAAAATTGTTAAGGCCAAGTTAACTGCAACTTTAAGTTCATTTTTTTAGTATGGCTGCTAGTATGTGCTATAGTACTTGTTCTCATAAAATGAAATGTTAGCCAATACATTCAAATGTTTTAGGAATGTGTACTGAGAGAGGTAATGCAAGGCCAAGGCAATTGTTCACTCACTGCTAGTGATTTCCTATGGTGGAACTTCAATCTCTGGAGAATTCACCCTCAGGCAATTGAATCTCAAATGTCCAGTCTTTGTTCATCAGTAGGGTAACTTATATTTATTTTTCAGCTCAAAATTTTTCTGTGTTCCCACCAAACTAATCTCTCCCAATTTCAAAACTAGCAATTTTCAGAGAAAAGGTGGTGGATTTTACTGAATAAAGAACAGTGATAATTAGAGTTATAGACTTCTTTTACTTCAGTAAATGTATGTTCACTCACATTTTTGTATTTATATTCTGTCATCTCTTCAAATTAATAGAACTAATATTTTTTTTTAAAAGTGTTCCTGATTATTTCTGTATTAGTCCCTTATTCTAGAGGTGGGAGTTTGATAGTTATGGATTTCAGAATTTATATATTTTAGCAACCTTTTAAATTTATAAAAGCTATATTTAAAATCTGTCCCTGATTTTGTCTTTGTCTAGAATTATTGGGCTAAGTCAAATTCAGGACCAGCCTGAGGAGAATGGTGTGTTTGTGGGCATGTTTGTGTGTGCGTGTTTGTGAGAGAGAGAGATGCAAAGAAAAAGAGACTGAGTAAGTTTATATTAATGCAAAACTGTTATAGTTTTGTAAGTGTATTGTAGAACAGCCCTGGTTTTGTCATGTTTTGTCATGTCCATCATAACATGCATTATTTTCTGGTAAATCGCTGGGGATTACAATAAGTCAGCAATGCCAGATATCAAAGATTCAGACTTGTTCTGCACATTAATGCAAAAGCTTTTTAAGTGAATCATGTGTTCATGAAAGAATGAGTGGGTGGTAATTGCAGAACATCCCTGGTTTTGCCACAGTTTTGTCATGTGTGTGTGACTTTAAGTGTTTAAAAGATGTGTGTGTGTGTAAGAAATAGGTAGGTAGTACTCTGAGTCTGTGGATGTAAGAAGTAGGTAGAAGTGTGTATGCGTGTATGTAAGAAATAGGTAGGTAAAAGCAGGTGTGCGTGTGTTTTAAGTGTGTAGAGTATCTATGCTTGGTCATTGATTAGTATTACACACAGATATAAGTACACATAACTAACTTGGTATTAATTAATGTCTTAGTAAATTTGCGAGATCATTGGTTAGGCTACAAATCATCTGCTGGATCAACAGCCTGTTTGAACCTTTAACCTATGATCTCATATGTACACAAAACAAATGTAACTGCAGCTTCCTCATATACGATAGCCATACTTCATGGAACAGAGTGATGGAGCCCTGATTGTGATCCAGATGTCCTGAACTTTAGTGCCTCTGACACAAGAGGAGGAAATATGGGGTGTGAGAAAAAGTTGCTCGTTTCAACTCGCCTGTTACTGGGGGCAGGATTGGGGTAGAGCATGTGTCTGGGCACACTTCCCAACATCTAACATTCCTACACTTAGTACGCAGAGCAGGTAAAGCTCCATGTGGTGCAAAGAATTATGATCAGACTTCTCTGATCTTAACTATACAGTTATGTGTTCTTGAAATGAATGTTATGATTCACCTCATTAGCTTCTCTGTTCCATTCTAGAGGTGAATTTCCTGACATCTGGTTCTTGAACATGTAACAGTTTGTTTATGATCAGAGATTTGATCATAATTATTCATTTTTTCTTAATCATGTCCTGAAATTCTTAATCTGGTGTAAGGAGGTCCATCTTCATCAAGCAGTATGAGTGAATCACATTTCCGGTCAGCTCAGCATCTAAAACTTTGCCAGGGTATTACTCCATCCTCTTTGCCCAAAATGGCTTGCCATCTCGCTTCTGGTGCAGGTCTCCTGCTGCTCCTCATGTTTCCATCGGAGACGGATGCTTTCAAGCAACTTTGCTTTAAAGTTAACTACTTTGTGTAAAACATTGCTGAATTTTGCAATTATCACATCCTTTTCTGAATGGAATTACTGTTTTTGCAGCTTTCTAATCTACAAATCAGGTCAGGTCCATCTGATTTCTTTTTTGCACGGTATTGCTTTCTCTCCCTTTGGCCTTTGCATTCTACACAATAGTGTTTTACTTTCTATTAAACTGTTAGTTCATACATTTAATCTGTCATTTTATTAGATGTTAATATTTTCTAGTACTGAAGCTCTCTAGATCAGTTGCTGTCCCTTGTAGATTTTGGGTAGTTTGTTACATTTATTCTTGGCTCTTGTCTGTACTTTCTAAAAATATTTTGACTGGATAGTCATGCATTTAGAAAGTGTATTTAATGTGGCCACAAAAATGCCCAGAACAGACACACTCTTTTTGCTGTCTGGCTAAGTGAGGAGCACTTTGAATAGAAATGTGGCATTTGTGCTTCTTTCTATCCCCAGATTACAAAGGACTGAAATAACCTTCTTTTGAAAAGTCTTAAGGGTAAGTTGTGCATCCACTCCTGAAGGGACTTGATCTTGAGAACAGTCTTTGGGTTGACACTATTGGTCTCAAGGACAGAGCCTACGCTTTTGGATTTTTCTAACCACAAAGATGAAATAATAGACAGAAAACACAGGTGAAAACTATACTTCTAAAGTTTTTTTTTCAATAAGGTACTAAATAATCCAAGGTGGAAGAATTTTCTAAATTTTCTGTAACAACTCCTTTTTGGGGGGGGAGTTACCAGGATGCCTGTAATATTAGTTGAATATCCATTTAGACAGGTCAGACATGGGTGTTTCCTCTGTTTCTTTTATACAGGTATGTAAGAGTCTGTAATCTGGACCATTTCCAGACAGGCCCATAAATTCCTACTATTGCTGTTCTTTACATTGGATGTAGACTACGAGATGATTGTGAGGGCTTTAATGAAGGTGTTGCAGGAAATTTTACTCATGTCATCCACCTCTGGTACCAGTGGAGGCAAAGGCATTAGTATGAATTTCTGAAGGATGTGGAGTCTTAAACTCAAATGTTTGTCATTATTTAATGACTTCAATCATCAGCTACCTGACAGAAAAGTACAGATTTTAGGAGGAACACAAAAAATATGAGGCAAAAATCTGGACATTCTGCAAAACTTTGTACAATTGAGAGGTATGATGGTGCTTACTGCAGTATTAAGTTTTCTTTGCCTAAACATGTATAAAATCAAAAATCAACTAGTTTTATGTATTTATTGTTTGTTGTTGTCCAGGTTAGCATGATACACATGTTAATCATTGGTGTTGCTGAAGCACGTCAGAAATTTTTTTGTTTGTTTTAATCCCATACCTGACACTTTTTTTTTTTTTTTTTTTTTGTTCAGTAACATAATTGATAGAAGATCTGCAAGATGTTGACTACAAAGGCAGTAGTAGCCTATTGGAGACTTTAGGTCTTATAACTTCAAAGCCGATGCATCAGACAAGAAGCGAGCATTCAGATATAGCAGCGATATGATGTAGTTCATTACTGACAGCAATTCATTTTAGAAATTCTTCATGTTCTAGGTTTTGCATAATTTTAGGATGCAGATAAAATAAGTTGAACTGAGCAGTGTTACAGCTGGAAAAGCAAGATGTCAGTGAAGAAACTAATAGTCAAGATAGGGAATATAAATACTTGTTCTGTAATAACTCGCAAAATCCATGCTATTGTGTTTGCTCGGTGTGTCAAATACAAATCCTTGGCAACACTAACTCAATACCAAGTTTATCTGCTAGTGATCTTGCATGACTGAGAATGTCATTTCTAAAGTGCTCTTCAGCATGGGTGCGGTGCTCCTTGAATGTTTTAATAAGTCTGTTGATGTGTTGTTGAGCCTTTACTATATCAAGTTGAACAGACTGCAACATCTGGGCAACGGCTCAAGAACCGATGAGTAATTTGCAATAAAGAGAGAAATCAGAAATGTGCATGAAGAGCAAGCACTGAGTAACATATGTACATTTTGTCTGGTTTCACCAGCAGAGCTCTTCTGAAGATTAGCCAGGCAAATATTTTCTCAAAGTTCTGACTAAACACAAGAATGGATCTATATTTCTTGATCAGTCATGTCTCACACAGAAGAGGTATATTTGGTACCAATGCTAGTCATTTTGGACGGTCACGGAAAAAAATAATAATCTTCTTGATAACACCAACAGCACTACATATTTCAGGAACATCATTCAGATCATTGACTACAAGGTTTAGTCTGTGAGACGCGCAGTGGATAAAGGCTGTTTATGGATACTTTTCGCAAATCTTTGCCTGAACACCACTCTGGATGCTTGCCATTAGGGAGCAGCCATCATAGCCTTGTCTGAGTAATTTTTCCAAGTCTAGACCGTACTTTATGCATTCACTGACAATGACATTTGATACAGACTGCATCTCTCACAACAATGGGAACAAAAACCGTAAACTCGTCTTGAATACAATCATTAACAAACTGAATGCCCAATGACAGCTGCCCAATGCCTGAAATATCTGCAGTTTCATCTGCTAATACACTAAATCCAACTGCCCTGTTCACTGCACAAACAATCTCCTTTTGAAGTACATGTTTGCATTCTGTCAACAGCTCATTTTGCACCCTATGGGATATGTACCGATCATTTTCTGCAGCTGTTTCACTGTGCTATTTCAATATTGTGTTGCCAGCTTTAATACAAAAATCTAACAAGTTACAAAAATTTCCACCAGAGCCTTCTTTTCCACAGAGGGGAATGTCATGGGTTGCACAGTAAATAACTGTGGATAAAATTGGTTCCAATTTATTTCAGTTCTCTGCAATTTGTTTTGCTATTGCTGCATCTAGCTGTGGAATAACAGCTGTTTCTGGCTTCTGTCGTGTACGAGAAAAATTGGCAGCATCTTCAGTAGAATTTTTGTGCCATGATGATTGCATGTGATTTCTTGCAGACTCATTGAAAGCATTACACTTTGCACTCACAATAGTGATGAAGCTGCTTGCAACCCATGGTGAAGTGACTGAGGAAATAATACACAAGTTAAACAGAGTGGGCCTTTCAGGAGAGGAGAATATGCAAGCCACGGTGAGTACTGCGACAATCAAGTATATCTGAATATAATTGTTTAATAAATAATGACATGCATTTCAGTTTCAGATTTCATATTTAGAAAATACATTCTAACAAATTCTTATATTCTAGCAACTTTCTAAATGTGCCCCTATTTTTGGGCCTTTGTCCCCATCATTGTAACAGGCTTTGTCCAGATTTCTTGTGTTAAGTTTCAGAGGTATGGTGTGTGTGTGTGTCTGTATAAGAAGGAGGTAGCATACCCCTCAGCTGTCCAGGTTTTTGCAGAATGTCCAGATTTTGTGCCCCATATTCTTCCTAAAAAGGATTGAAGTTGCTAAATAATGATAGACATTTGAGTTTTAGATGTCATATCCTATAGAAAAATGCATACCGACATCATCATCTTCTTTCGGTCGCCACAGTGGATCATCTGTTTCCATTTCTTCCTGTCCTCTGCATCTTGCTCTGCACACCAACCACCTGCATGTCCTCTCTCACCACATCCATAAACCTTATCTTAGGCCTTCCTCTCTTCCTGTTACCTGGTAGCTTCATCCTTAGCATCTTTTTCCCAATATACTCAGCATCCCTCCTCAGCACATGTCCAAACCAATGTAATCTTGCCCTCTGGCTTTGTCTCCAAACCTTCCAAACTGGGCTGACCATCTAATATACTTATTCCTAATCCTGTCCACCCTCGTCACACCCAGTGCAAATCTTAACATCTTTAACTCTGCCACATCCAGCTCAAACTCCTGCCTTTTTGTCAGTGCCACTGTCTCCAACCCATATAACATAGCTGGTCTCACTACCCTCTTACAGACCTTCCCTTTCACTCTTACTGGTACTCGTCTGTCACAAATCACTCCTGACACTCTTCTCCACCCACTCCATCCAGCCTGTACCCTCTTCTTCACCTCTCTTCCACACTCACTGTTACTCTGAACTATTGATCCGAAGTATTTAAACTCATCCACCTTCGCCACCTCTACTTCTTGCATCCTCACCATTCCTCTATCCTCCCTCTCATTCACACACATATATTATGTCTTAGTACTGCTGACCTTCATTCTTCTTCTCTCTAGAGCATATCTCCATCTCTCCAGGGTCGTCTCCACCTGTTCCCTACTCTCACTACAGATCACAATGTCATCTGCAAACATCATAGTCCACGGGGACTCCTGTCTGATCTCATCTGTCAACCTGTCCATCACCACTGCAAATAAGAAAGGGCTCAGAGCCGATCCTTGATGTAACCCCACCTCCACCTTAAACACATCTCACTCCCACCTCAGACCTCACCGCTGTCACACTACCCTCGTACATATCCTGTACCACTCTTACATACTTCTCTGACACTCCTGACTTCCTCATACAATACCACAACTCCTAAATAGGCACCCTGTCATATGCTTTCTTTAAGTCTACAAAAACACAATGCAACTCCTTCTGACCTTCTCTGTGCTTCTCCATCAACACTCTCAGACCAAGCATCGCATCTGTAGTGCTTTTTCCTGGCACGAGACCATACTGCTGATCACTAATCATGTCCCTTCTTAACCTAGCTTCCACTACTCTTTCCCATAACTTCATGCTGTGACTGTTCAATTTAATCCCTCTGTAGTTACTACAGATCTGCAGATCACCCTTATTCTTAAAAATTGGTACCAAAACACTTTCTCCATTCCTCAGGCATCCTCTCACTTTCCAAGATTTCATTAAACAATCTAGTTAAAAACTCCACTGCCATTTCACCTAAACACCTCCATGCTTCCACAGGTATGTCATCTAGACCAACAGCCTTTTCATTCTTCATCCTCTACATAGCTATCCTTACTTCCTCCTTGCTAATCCACTGCACTTCATGATTCACTATCTGCACATCATCCAACCTTCTCTCCCTCTCATTCTCTTCATTCATCAACCCCTCAAAGTACTCTTTCCATCTCCTCAACACACTCTCCTCACTTGTGAGTGTGTTTCCCTCATTATCCTTTATCACCTTTACCTGATGCACATCTTTCCTAGCTCGGTCCTTCTGTCTAGCCAATCGGTACAGGTCCTTTTCTCCCTCCTTAGTGTCCAACCTTTAATACAGCTCTTCATACGCCTTATCCTTAGCCTTCACCACCTCTCTCTTTGCCATGCACCTCATCTCCTTATACTCCGGTCTATTTTCTTCATCTGTCTGACAATCCCTCTTCTTTGCAAACCTCTTTCTCTGTATACTCTTCTGTACTTCCTCATTCCACCACCATGTCTCCTTATTGCCCTTACTCTGTCCAGATGTCATACCAAGCACCTTTCTAGCTGTCTCCCTTACTAGGTCTGCTGTAGTTACCCAGCTCTTTGGTAACTCTTCACTGCCACCCAGTGCCTGTCTTAACCCATCCCTGAACTCCACCTCACAATTACCCTTTTTCAATTTCCACCATTTGATCCTTGGTGCTGCCCTCACACTCCTCCTCTTCTTGATCACCGTCATCCTATAAACCACCATTCTATGCTGCCTAACTACATTTTCCCCAGTCACCAGTTTACAGTCTCCAATCTCCTTCAAAATGGCCCTCCTACATAAGATATAATCCACCTGTGTGCATCTTCCTCCACTCTTGTATGTCACCCTCTGCTCCTCCCTCTTGTTAAAATCTGTATTCACCACAGCTATGTCTACCTTTTCGCAAAATCCACTACCATCTGACCTTCTGCATTCCTTTGCTTAACACCATACCTATCCATCACTTCATCATCCACTCTGTTCCCTTCACCAACATGCCCATTAAAATCTGCTCCAATCACCACTCTCTCACCCTTGGGTACAGTCATCACCACTTCATCCAATTCACTCCAAAATTTTTCTTTCTCATCCATCGCACACCCAACTTGTGAAGCATATGCACTAACAACATTCATCATTACACCATCAATTTCCAGCTTCATAAACATCACTCTATCCGTCACTCTTTTCAACTCCAAAACACTCTTAGCATACTGTTCCTTCAGGATAACTCCTATTCCATTTCTCCTCCCATCCACACCATGATAAAACAATTTGAACCTACCTCTGATACACCTAGCCTTACTCCCCTTCCATCTGGTCTCTTGCACACACAATATACCAACCTTCCTTCTCTCCATCATAGAAAATGCATACTAACATAAATCCTGTTATTCTAGCAATGTTCTAAGTTCATGAGAGCAATATTTATAATCTGTCCCTATTTATGTTGGGCTTTGTCCAGATTTCTTGCAGAGGTTGAGGTGTGTGAGAGAAAGTGAAATGCCCTATTTAGAGTTAGCAGGTAGAATTTATTTTCAAGTGTATTTTCAAGGAATTGTGAGCTTCAAGGAAGAGAAGTTTACTGCTGCTCATGCTAAGTCTGCTTAAAATGTGCAACTGTTTTGTTTAGCAAATGGTATCATTATTGTGGTATAGAATTTTAAAGCAGTGTTAGTAGTACAGCAGGTAGCATACCTGCATCTTGATGCAGAGGGCTATAGGTTCTACTCCCACAGCATGTAGATTTGTATTTTAAGGGGTGGAGTGCTGCAGTCCTGGCTATGTCCTCCTTTGGATGAGATGCCTAATGACTATGAACTTGTTTTTCAGCTTACCACCCATTCTGTATTGCAAATATACCAGCTTACCAATTTTAATGCAACATGGGCAGTGCATTCTTCAAGGGCAGCAGGCACTGAATTTGTTGATGAAATGCTGAAATATAAAGTTGCTTTCTAGCAACAACCTCTTCATTAGTTTCAGATGTCTATAATGTGGAATTATTCAGATGACTTTTTTTACTTCTGCAGAGATTGTGCATACTGACTGACATTGATGGATTGTAATGACAAAAGTTTAAGTGACCTTTTATGGTTGAAATGTTTTGAATTGGGCAGTTTGTCATTATTGGCTCGTATGTTTTATTTCATTGCTTGCTGGAAAAACATTCAAAACTATAAATTTAGAACAGTCTAACAAGTGGTGCTGTATTATAGAAGGGATATAATTAAAGTATTTTATATTATAATTAATACAATCTGTATATATTATAATCGTGCATGATCATATGTATAAATATGTACACTTCTTATGCATGGCTACTCTTGCTTATCACCATAACAGGAAGGATACTGTAATGGCTGTGTCAAGAAAAAAGGTCTAAAGCTTTTAGTTAAGCATATAATGAAGTTGTTCACATCAGTGATAATGCAGACCCAGTTTCATATAACTAAGGGTCAACCACACAAAATCAGAAAACACCCAGAATTTCCCTTGCCCGCTCAGTAAAACTAATCTTGAAAAAATAATTAATGTGTATATATTAGGGCTATTGGAATTATCTATCAAAAGATGAAGTGATGATTTACAACTATGTCAATGTTGGGATTATGAAGAAATGCTTGATTAAGCATTAATTAAAAGATATACATAATTTAGTGAATGCGCACAGTTTAAGTTAAATACAGCTATAACATGTCGTGCATTCAGAGCACAGAATGCCAACTTTTATTTAAACAGCAACTTGTGTTACTGAGAGCTAATCTTGGAAGCCAAATAACACTAGTGTTATAAACTAATCTGTTTAAATCTGTATAATCTGAACAGGCTCATGGGACTCAGTTTAGTGTCCTACATGAAAAATACTGAGCTAATGAACACTATTCCCCAGTAGTTGTTTCTAAGTCACTTACAAATAGATAAATAAAACAAGGGGGAGTATTTTGAGGTAAAACAAATATCTTGTCTTTATGGTAGGTAAAAAGTAAAACTCTGTTAGTACCCAAGTAAATAAAATTATTAGCAATGAATGAGAAATTATTCCAGTATAGAGGACTGAACAGCCAAGCCTTCTTGATCAGAATTCAAAAGGGCTGCCAGCTGAAAGTTCCCTTGAGTTAGTTGCAATGTACATGGGGTATGTAAAACAACTCATCATGGATTCCTAATTAAATCCAGATATCTGTAATCATTGCAGACGTAAAGCATAAAACAGTATGCACACTAAGAATTTTGATAGTGTTTATGGCAACTGGGGAGAAATAGCCAAGTAATAGGACCCTGTAATGGCTGCGTGGGGGAGGGGGCTGCATGAGTGGAGGGGGTGGGGCTATGTGGGTGGAGGGGGTGGGGCTTTGTGGGCAGGGCTCGGGTTTGCACCCCCCTGCAAAAAATCCTGCGGGCTCCCTTGCTAGAGAGTAGAGCAGTCAGGCAAATCCCTCAGGGTTGCTGTCCGGGCCTGTCTGAGAAAGGTCCTTAAGACCCAAAATTCCTCGGACCCCCCCCTGCCTCTAGGCTGGTGTCTATCCTGTCCCCCACTGCCTCTGGGGGAAGAAGAGCTCCGAGTCTCCCGGGAATACTGTGCCTTCCGTAAACGCATCTTCTTTTGCCCTCTCTGATTCTGGGAAAAGGATCTTTGACGGTTCGAGAAGCGGATTCCGATGGCAGACAGTGTCTTCCTGTCCTTCTCACTCTGGATTAAAGTCTCTGATGGGCTTACCAAAAAGAGTAGAGCCGTCATAAGGGGTGTTGGCAAAATACCCCTTGAAAGGTTCTGAAAACTGACAGTTTGAGCCAGGCGTTGCGCCTCATGGACACGCCGGACCCAGCAGCCCTAGCCACTCCTTCGGTAGCATGCGAGAGGAGTAGCATGGACATGTTGCTGACTGTCCTCCTGCAACATGGACTTGGGGGGAGTCTCAGCCAGCACCTTTTTACCAGGTCGCGCTGGAGTCTCATGTTGGGGGCCAGGTAGTTCAGCTCCCTGATAGAAAAGGTTGCTGACGCACAAACCAGCTTTCCTAAGTAGTCCATCATCTGCGACTCTCAGTCAGGGGGATGAACCGAGGAACTCTCTTGGACTAGTTCCTTTTTTGTGGCTGCTGCTACCACCATAGCGTCTACGGGGGAGCCCTTGTTCCACACTGGTCGATCTGATGGTGGACTCAAGATCTTATCCAGATGTTTAGGGATTCGTTCCACTGTATCCGGTTCCTTCCAGGCCCGCAAGGTGACCAGGTTCACCAGGGGATCTGCGGGAGGGGACACTCAGGAAGAAGATGGGCCCGTGCTGAAAGCCTCCAGGAACACAGATTCATCAGAACGTTTGGGGGCAGGGGCAGACCAACCTCCCCGCTGATGTAGAATTTCCATGATGTCTCCAAAGGAGACATCCCCGGGAGGTGACCTGGGGGAAGCTTCCCCATCATCCAAATCCATACCCTCTGTGAGGGACTCTGGGGGAGTCCATGTGCTTCCTCTTAAACGTATGCTTGCGAGGCAAGTCTCCGTTGGGGCTCTCCGGGGGAAACAAGCAAGCCACTTGTTCCTCAGAGGGAACCGCCTGGGGCTCCTCGAGCACAGGCTGTCCCTTTGGTAAAATGATGGGATTCGTAGACAGAGCAAAGGGGGTCAGGCGGAATCAGAGGAAATAGTCAAGGGTCTCGATCCAGTGGAGAGAACCCTTTCTACCAGGTCGAACACAGAAGGAGAATGAGCCTCCTGGGGTACCAGTAAGGAAGTCGCTCTCCCCGGATCTGACGTGAGAATCGGAGCCGGGCCTGAAGTGGACGGAGCTCCGAGGGAGAACTTGGCCCGACAATGCTGGAGCCAATGAAAAAAGTTTCGTTCCCTCTGATCCGACACCCAAGCTACGGCTCAGAGAGCCACTCGGATCTAAACTGTTCGGATCCGATATGCTCCAGGCAGCTGTTGGCGTCGAGGAGACCGGTACCATCGACGCCGACCCCCTGACTAAGTCCATCCTCGGATCTGAGTACTCCGAATCTGGTGGACGAATCGGAGAAGGAGAAATTGGTTTGAAAAAAGGAAGTGAGCTCCAGCCTCCAGGGAGAGGGGGCTGGCAAGACCCCCATCTGGATCTGAGTACGAATAAACCTAATCATTTTATCCATGTCAACTTCCGATAAGCTACACGTGGATCTCGACAAGGCCACGGACTCACACCTGGTGGGTCGAGGAACTGAGGCCCTAGATGGAGGACAGGTCTCCTCTGGCTCCAAGGAAAATCTCGGAGATCGGAGCTGTCTCCTCTGGCTCCAAGGAAAATCTCTGAGATCGGAGCTGAGGGGAGTCACGGATCCTAGCCTGACTTTTAGCGGGAGTAGAAGGAAGGTCCAGAGACCTCTTGCGTTTCTCTAGTTTGGAATGCTTGTCCGATTTGTGCTCACTTATCTTCTCTCTGTCCCTTTCCGCTCCACTTCCACAGGCTTAGAAATGGGAAGTTGAGTCCCAGCCTGGGATGGAAAACAAGCAAGGGCAAAAGAGGAAGGAGAGGAGGCCAAAGCAGCTGCTGTGACCAAAGCAGTGGACGAGGCATCGGCCTCAGAAGTGGGTAGGAGGCCTTTTAGGGCCAACTTAGCCTTCCTGTCTTTTATAGTGCACTGGTTAAAACCTGCGCAGATAGTACAATCAGTACTCAAGTGGGCAATGCCCAAGCACATCATACACAGTGTGGCCATCTGCAGGGGACAATTTATGGCCACACTCGGTGCACCTTTTGAAGACCAGCTTGGGGTCAGCCATGTCTCTACAAGAAAAATTCACACTAAAGAAAGAAAAGAAGAAAAAAGTTACTTGTTTCCCACGCATAAACCACTCACCACACACTCAAGGAACACAGAACACTGAGGGAGGAGGGGAAGCAATACAGACTAACACCAAAAACTACAGGAAATTTTCTAATACACGACGCACCAACGAGGGGAAGAGGAGATGGAACCTACACTAAACACCTAACACTGAAATTTTTAGAAAAAAAGCTGCTTAAAAAGCAAAAACCCACTCACTAACTTGGAGCTCAGAAGATCACAATGCTTCAGGCAAGCCACGGCAAACTAAATCTGGGGGTTGGAAGGTAGTGGACATGTATTATGGGTAAGGGGAGGAGCTTGGAGCTCAGAACAGATGCTAGTGAATTTGCCGGCTCGGATCCGATACGGATCCGGTACCCACAGGTTGAAGACCAAATGAAGTAAACTACTTCAGATTCTGAATACGTTCCGGAGCCTGCCAAAGACAATCACAGGAGTCAGGCATTTTGTGAATACCCTTGGGGCAGTAGAGAGGTTAAACACCAAAAGCAGAAAACTGGAAATAAGAGGAGCAAAGAAACATAAAAAAAAAAATTCCTAGATGAATAGGATTATGAAGGTAAGCATCCTTCAGATCCAAGGACACCAGAAAAGCTTGAGGCAGCAACAGACAGCAACAGAGAAAACAGGGTTTGAAGAAAAAAACATCCAAAAATTAGGAACCTTGAAAAAAGTTTGAGTAAGGAGAGATCCAGTACGGGCCTCCAACTACCCTCTTTTCGAGGAGCCAAAAACATTCCTTGCTCACTTGGGAAGGAGGAACCAGCTGAATAGTTCCTTGCTCCACCAAGGACCCAAAAACCTCTGAGAAATTAAGCTGCTCTACAGGAGATTGAAGAAACCCGGAAAAAGGAGGGCGAGACTTCCACATCATGAAGTAGCCCTGATGGATGATGGACAGAAAGTACTGTTGTGTACCTACCATAAATGTAGATATTAGAGTGTATTCACTGTTGCAGTCATTACACTTGGGTTATCCTGCTGGCAGGCTACCTACAGTCAGCCTGAATTCCAAAGTCCTGGTCCGGCGTCAGTTGCTGTCGCCTCTTCCCTGACGTCAGTGCGCCAGGGGTATAAAAGATGCAGCAGACGCCATTTTCTTCAGTTTTTCTTGCCCCAGATGTCAGGTGCCCCCAAAAGGGTAGGCTAAAAATTCTGCTCATAAAAAAGCATGCACTAACATAAACATTACCTTCATCTACAAGCAAATACACCACATAGGTTGCATAGAATAGAGAAGTACAGATACGCCCCAGCAATGAAAGGGAGATGATGGGAGGGTAACCTTGACTGCAACAGTGAATACACTCTAACATCTACATTTATGGTAGGTACACAACTGTACTATGTTCATCGTGTTTCACTGTTGCAGTCATTACACTTGGGTTGAATCCCAAAGCTGTGGTTGGGTGGCTGGGCCTAAATAGAATTAGGAGTGGCTATGAGGCCCTGCAGAACTGCAGTGGCAAAGCCTGCCCTGGATTTAGAGTAAAGAGGTAAGTGGTAGTGCTTTGTAAAAGTGTGCACTGAAGCCCAAGTTGCAGCCTCCAAAATGTCCTTGGTTGGTACTCCTCTGAGGAAGGCTGCTGAAGTGGCTGCTGCTCTGGTTGAATGTGGCCTAATGCCCTTTATGCACTGATTTGCCATGTTGTGAATAGCAGAAACGAATGCAGTGGCCTATCCATTTTGAAATAGTCTGCTTTGGAATAGCTTTTCCTTGCGATCCTGCAGCATATGCCACTAAGAGTTGCTCAGTCTTTCTGAAAGCTTTAGTTTTGTCCAAGTACAAGCATAGCTGTCTGTGTATGCCCAAAGAATGCAGAAGTCTCTCCCCCTTATTCTGTGGGTTTGGATAAAAGGTAGGCAAATTAATGGTTTGGTTAAGAGCCACACTGGACACTAAGTTAGGCATAAATGTTGGGTTTGTCCTTAGATAAACCCTGTCCGGATGGAAAATAAAAGGTTCCACAGCCATTAGTGCCTGTAACTCAGACTCCTCTTGCTGAAGGTATTGCTAGGAGCAGAGCTGTTTTCCATAAGTATTTTATCTCAGCTGTATTGGCTGGCTCAAAAGGAGGCAGTGTGAGCTTTTCCAAGACAAAATTGAGGTCCCATGCAGGTATTGGTGCTCTCCTTGGAGGTCTTATGTTTTTGGCCCCTCTGAGGTACTGCTTAGCAGTGGATGTGAAAAAATAGGTGGGTCCGTATTGTAATGAGATGAAATGGCAGAGGCATGGATCTTAATTGATGAGAAGGATAGGCCTTTGTCCAGCATCTCAGTTAGGTATTGCAAAATCTGAGGAATATTTGGTACAAGCGTGTCACTTCCTTGTGCCTGGTTCCAAGCACAGAATCTCTTCAATTTTTCTGCATAAGATTTTCTGGTGCTGGGCCTCCAGGCCTCCAAAATAATATCTATAACTGCTTTAGAGAGGGGTGTGTTCTGAATGGTTACATTATCCACCATGCAGCCAGATTTAGGGTTCTGAGTTGGCTGTGCAGGATGGGATTGTTTTGTTGGGTCAGTAAATGAGGAATTTGAGGTAATGTCCAGGCTGGGCCTTGAGACAAGCTCTTTAGGATTGGATACCAGTGCTGACGTGGCCAGTCTGGGGCAATCAATATCATTTATGGCTTCTCTTGTCTGACCTTAGGAGTACCTTGGGAGGAGAGGCAGTGGAGGAAAGGCATATACTGTAAGGGTTTTCCAGCTGAATTATAGCGCATCCACTTTCCATGCTTGTTTGTGATATGTCCTTGTGCAGAATCTCTGTAGTTGGCAGTTGTGTGGGGAGGCAAATAGATCTATGTCTGGGCATCCCCATTTCCTTGTTGTCATGCTGAAGATTTGTGGATCTAGTTTCCACTCGTGAGGATCCATGAGGTTTCTGCTTAGTTCGTCTGCCAGAGTATTGGTCTTTCCTGGCAGGAATTGTGCTTGCAGGTGTACTTGATAAGTCAATGCAGTGTTCCACAAAGTCATGGCTTGTCTGCAAAGGGGGTAGGAATGTGTGCCTCCTTGCTTGTTATGTACCACATGACTAGTATTGTCTGTCTTTATCAGCAGTTGTCCTGGATGAAGTAGATCCTTGAAGGCTGTCAGGGCATTCTGTACAGCTAGCATCTCTTTTTGATTGATATGAAGAAGCATTTGGCTTGCGGGTCATGTGCCCTGAATACATTTTCCTGCCATGTGGGGCCCCCCAAGCATAATCTGATGCATCTGTTAGTGTCTGCCTGGCTGTGGGTAAAGTGAAAGGCTGTCCCTTGTTGTGGTGACAGGCCTGTGCCTATCATCGAAACTCCTGTTGCAGGCAGGGAATGACGGTAATTAATGTTTCCAGGCCGTGGCAATGTTGAGTCCAAACACTTTTTAGATACCACTGTAGCTTCCTCATATGCAGTCTTGCATATGAAATTAGCAGAATGCAGGATGCCATGAAGCCCAAAGCCTACAGATTTTTTCTTGCAGACAACTGGGTCTTTGTTGCCATCTTTTCGAAGTAAGAAGTTCGTTGCCTTTGTCTGGCATGAGATAAGCCATCTGGGCAGTTGTATTTAAGCTTGCACCCAGGAATATTATCTCTTGAGAGGGTACCAATTTTGATTTCTTTTCGTTTACTCTGTACCTTAGGCAAATTAGTAATCTTTTCACAAATGCCAGATGCTTCAAGTAGAATGTCCTTGCTCTCTGCTTGAATAAGGCAGTCATCCAAGTAAGGATATATTTGGATTCCTCTGTCTGCAAAACGCAATTACTGGTGCCAGGCATTTTGTGAAGACCCTGGGCGCAGCAGGTAAGCCAAAGGGCAGTGCAGAGAATTTGTAGTGCATTGAGCCAGCTAAGAAACTGAGGTATCTTCTGCAAGATTGTCTGATTGGGGCATGCAGGTATGTCTCTGAGGTCCAAAGTTACAAGCCAAGCCTTCTTGCCCAGCATGGGCAGAAGCTGCTGCAGAGTCAACATTTTCAATTTTGGAACATCCAAAAAAGTGTTTAGAATAGACAGGTCCAGTATTGGTCTCCAGGCTTTGTCCCTTCTGGGTACCAAGAAATGTCTTGAGTAAGTCCTTGTCCCTGCTCTTGCTGTGGTACTCGCTGAATAGCCCTCATGTCCATGAGGGATGAAACTCGCTTTTGTGCCTCTGCCCATTGACCGTGTGGCAGGTCTGGCATACCTTTTGTCTTTGGAAGGGTGTGAAAGTGGAACCTGTAGCCCTGAGACACTATTCAAGACCAATGTTAATTTGATAATACTTGTGAACCTTTCTGGCCTGTTAAAACTGAAATCTCTGTCTTGCTTTTTTCCTACTTCTTATTGACTCTGCACTATTATAACTTGATGTACCTACTTTCCTGGAACTGTTAAAAAGTTTCAAAACAAAATGATTTGCTTGGCTTTTTTTAGACCCTTGTGTGCTGTCATTTAAGTGAGTGGACTTACATGTGAGGCCTTTTTGCTCTTGCTGATTTTGGTTACTGGACTTGAATTGGTAGCTGGATTGGCCATGAGCAGTCATTTTCCATAACTCCTTTCCATTGTCCTTCTATGAACCTAGTGAAAGTGGTTTGAGCTCTGGTGTTTTGTGTACTGTTGGCTCTTGCACCTATCAGTGGAAAAACTCCTTGAGCAGCCTCCTTTTCACTCTTGAGGTGGTTGTTGACTTTTTACTGTTTTTTTCCTCTGTTGAGGGCTGTGCCTAGCTTGAGCATAAGAGGTTTGTTTGACTTGATTTCTTCTGCGGGTTTTTTATTTAGTTTAGCTTCCACTGTATTTTTCTGCAACTCCTTCAGGCACCTGTATTTTAATTGCATTTTGCCACTTTTGAAAAGCTATTTCTTTTTCCTTGGCTTAGCCGGTTAAGTTCTCTCATTTACTTTACTGAACTTCTGTTTTATTAATTTTTGAATAAACTATTTTTCTGTGTTGGTTGCTTTGTATTTCTCTCTGTCTTTGAAAAGCTTTTCTGAGAGTTTTAAATTTCCACTTTTAATTAAATTAAAATTTTGCTCTGTTTGCTTGTTTCTGCTGAAAAACTTTTGCAAAATTCTTTGTGATTTTCCACTTGTTTATCAGTTTATGTGCTGACATTACTTGGCTTCCCTCCTCCTTCTCTGTGTGAAACTGACTTGAAACTGTTTCTTTATCTCTTCCTACTCAAGTCGAGTTAGTGTTCATCTTCCTTCCCTTGCTGTTCCTGAACAGTTTTTGAGTCAGAAACAGGCTTTTTGGCTGTTTGAGCTTACTTTTTTCTGGCTGTTTTATTTTGAAGAAGGAGCACCTTGAGATCTTAAAAAACAGTCCTGTTCCAAGGCTAAGACGACTTTGAAGCTGCGGAGTTTGTTTGACTTTTTAAGCATAAAGTTTGATTTCTTTGCCTCTATTTGCATTTAGAGCACATTTTTGAGCATTTAAACTTAGTGTGTTTTGCAAGTTCTTTTATATAGTTTTTCTTTCTGGCAGCTGATGAAGCACCCTCCAAGATTTTAGTGTTTGGGTCATTTTTATTTTAAAAGCTTTCTGCAGAATTGTTGTGAGTTGAGCATTTTGTAGTTTTCTAAACTTGAAAAAAAATTATATTTGTTATTTTCCTGACAACTCTTGTGTTAAAAGTTCAGCTACTGTAAAACTCTTCCTTTAAAATTTGTTTTTTTCAGCACTTGCAAGAAAAAACAAAAAAATCAGTGCTCTTGTACTTTATCACAGTTTCTGTGATAAACATTGATTACTAGACTGGGCTGAAGGGTCTCTGTGGTGTTTACTCTGCTTGAACTGTAGTTTTATTGCCACTACTAGGGGTCATTTGGTTAACTCCTTCCATTTGCTGTTTTGAGGAGTGGTTTAGGGGTCATGAGGCCATTTTGTTGATTTATTTGGGTCTGGCTCTGTTAGGGCATTCCTTTGACTCACTATAAAGCACTTGGAGGAATTGCTTCCTGCTGACTTAGAAAGGGATGAAGGCCTTGAGGGTCATTGTGCTGGACTAGGGTCTTTCGGGTTAAGCAGGTTAGCCTCCGGGTTAAGCAGGTTTGTTGGCCAATTCAAATTTTCCCTTAAATTCCACACCCTTCTATAAACTCACTGATCTTATCATTAACTGGCTATCTAATAGCGATCATCTCTACTCCCCTCCACTAGACTATTCTCTACCTGTTAAACGTCTAAATTCTGTTCCTAAGTAATACCTATCACTCTCCTAATGCACTCCTTGTATTCTCTATCTCCAAAACTACTGATCTACTGTCAAATTCACGCCCCCGGAATCTCGAACTCATTTTTGTCTAGTCTTTCTTTTAAAATCTTTTTTCAGTTTTTCTCTTTAGCATCGAGACTTATGGTCTTTTACTCCTCTATTGAGTCTCAGTTGGTCTTGATCAGGATACACACAGATGTCCCCATCCTCCTCTCTACAAAACACAAATACATGATCTGCAATCCAACAATTACAACTGAGATCAGCTACTCAACATCCTCACCCTCCTGAGCTCTTCAACATAGGACTGGCAAGACCAGTCAGGAGGGCCAGACTCACATATTGCCATTACACATAGACTCACAACAACACCACACAATCTCAAATCATACACATAAACACACAAAAATCTAACTAAACAGCAGAGGCAACCAAAGCAAAACAGGAGGAACCACCAGCTACACACACAAACAACCACCACCACATCACACTACACAGTCAACCTGTCAAAGACCCACAGCCCCAGGCCAAACACAACCACAGAAGACTCAACACAAAACACAAACTCCATACACAGTCACACTGACGAGGGCCAACCCAGACACACTGACGCCACCTGCCCAGAGTGTTGCCAACAGGGCGCACAGAATCCGCTCTGTCGGCCAGTTAATCACACACACAACGACAGTAATTACCAGCTCTGATTCAGCAGACAAATATGTGATGGTGTAAACACCAGACAAGACGTATTCTTTGTCACACATGACTGCCTACATGAAGGAGAGACCGCCATGAGCTTCAAGCAGGTATGTCCCCTGAACAGCAGCAGTATCCCACCTTCACCAAGAATGATTACACCATACAAGATGTATGGAGACAGCTTTAAATAATTACCTGAAACACTACAAGGATTCAAAGGGGATCCAGCATCTGTCCAGGATCTGTGACATGCTGATTGCCACGCTATGTCTCTAAGGGACGGCTTGCACCTGTCAAATTGCTGTCTGCCTGGGATGACATGCTGGACAAATCCAGCTGCCAGATCTTTTAGGGTGCTGCCCACCCCAAAGGGGAACCCCAGAAACACAACCTAAGACCACCCCCTAAGGACCTTTTGCTCAATGCCATAAGTCCTAAACCTACCACACCCGACACAAAATGGAAAAATGCAAGACTAATGGCCCTCCTAATGCCTGACAGAAAATCTCAAAAAACCATGGCAGAGAGCACCCCCCGGCGCTTATAAATTGAAAATGCGCCATCAGGTTTTACCTCATATCATGCATCTCTGACCCAGCGGTGAAAGGGATTACCTATAAGGAGGAGAGTTCCCCGTCCCCAACCTATGCCACACTCAAAACAAGGGGGTATCCATATTCATCCGGACAACCCTTAACTATAGGCAAGACTGCTCCATACGATGCACATCTGCCTCAAGAGGAGGTCACAAACTCAGAATCAGACATCCCACAGCAATGAAACACATGAGGGGATAAATGTATCACCAAGGGAACCTATACCAGGGTGACACAAACTAATCAATTTATAGACTAAACACTACACCCTCTACCTAGGTGGAAAGCCCGCCTAAAATGACAATTCACACACCCAAATGCCATCATTAAACTAAAGACCATGGACACACTAGGATCCATAACATAAAGCCCAAAAAAGTCACCATCACACATTAAACACAATGTTCAACAAGTTCAGGTACCCCACACTGGGAGATAACATACACAAACTCATTCATCACAACCCCCTCAATGGACCCCACCTGAAAATAAAAGACCTGAGATAAAGAAATTCTCAAAAGCCTAATTTCAAACTTCTAAAGACTAGTGTGGTCTCAAAAGTGGACCCCACTAAGGCCCCAAACAGTACGGAAACCGCTGAATCACAGTTCTGAAGGACTTTTAAGGCCAGCACACACAGGACTGTACTGACCAAACTCCTTTAAGCAAAACAAAGTGGAAGCACCCAAAGGTTTGCATCCAGTAAGCATCCAGCCATAAACAAACAAACTCATAACAACAAAAACAAGGAAAGGAGGAAGGCAACACAAAATCCTTAAAATACTACAAAAGCAGGGAGCTCCTTAAAAAACTAGAGAAAAAAAACTAAGAACAGTAAAAATTTCGAGAGAAAAAATAAAAAAATAAAAAGAGCTCAAAGCTAAGGCCTAACTTTGCAAAAAAAAGAAACTCTCATAAAGACTCAGAAGACAATCTTAAGGCCTCAAAATGACCAGAGAAGAAACCTGGGCCACAGACAGCTATAACAGACTACTGATCAGCCAACATACAGATTACCCAAAAAAAGGAGAGACTGATATACCAAAAACACTCCCCCCACAACCCAGCCAGCTTCAAGTGAGAACTGCCCAACAAAGTTCTCCAGCACCCCAGGGGGAAAGATGCTCTCCGTCCACAGGCTGTCCAAACTCCAATGCTAAACTGAGAATTAGTGCCACAGCTAGGACAACCACAAAGTGTTCCCTGGATACTTCCACTCCAGGATTAATGCACTGCAACTGTGGTACCCATTCAACCCAAAGGTGGCACTGCAACTGTGGTACCACTTCATGCGACATTAGCTTGGGTAGCCTTACTGCAAATTAGTGCCCATCGACTTATCTGGAACCTATAAATAAGGATCATAGGAATTTGGCCAAATAAAGATCAACTAAATTTTGGTTTCTTTGTCAAAGGCAGATCATGCCTCTTTGTCAACCCAGTTTCTTTTTGAAACAGCAGATCAGCTTTTTCAAATTAAAACATCAGCCATCCATACAGCCAAGGCTCGATCAGAATAAGGCCTTCGACTCAATACCCCATTCGAGCATCCGCAAAACTCATCAGCATAAATGTAACTCATTGATACATCACAAGATATTAAAATCACAAGATACATTGGTAAACTGGCTGGTAACTGGGCCACACCACACAGGAGTTGCGAGCCTGTTCTCAGTGGCAAGCCTGTCACAAGTCAGTGGTGGCCCACTGTCGGGCTGGCATCTACTTTCCTTGGTAATTCATTTTCCAGCACAAGCAAACACAAGGAGGGTTATGGTTGACAACTGCAAACTACTGAATAGTAGGTGTATCACAGTAAAACATCTGACACAGATATCCTTCATCAGAAACACACACTGGCGGATAGCAGTGCCAGAGCCACGCTCATAAAAAGTATGCCAAAAAAAATGCTTCGGAAAAAAACATCGGGAAAAAAAGCTACCACCCCTAGCCGCCAAATGGGTGGCAATCCGCAGCACAGAAGGGAGTAGGGACCTCCTGGGATCCAGTAGTTCGTAGTAGTCTGACCATCTTAGCTATCCATGTAGCTAAGACTCAGGGGAAACCCTCCTTATCACAGTAGGATTCTCATCTAGATCACTCATCTAGATCAAGAGTCTTACTCATCACTTTACAGACCACATCAGACCACCAATGCCCCATTACGAATGTATCTGAATGT
Source organism: Protopterus annectens (assembly GCF_019279795.1). Taxonomy (NCBI): domain Eukaryota; kingdom Metazoa; phylum Chordata; order Ceratodontiformes; family Protopteridae; genus Protopterus; species Protopterus annectens. The sequence goes on along the minus strand of NC_056740.1, from coordinate 400,278,799 downwards.
ATCTGACCCGACACTTGCAGCAGCAGGAGAGGCCACAAACCAAAAGGATAAAGGGTCAAAAAATCTGTCCAAATCTGTCGGACCTGAAGAACTCCCACTCTCATTCTTTATTCAGCTTGCTCAGAGCTTGACCTTGCCTAACATACAAGGCCATGTCAAACCCAGATTTGATGAATATGCTTCAAATCAAAAAAAAAATCTAGATCCATCAATCCAGGAAGGGGACAAGGGCTACCTACCATGAATTAAATATTGACGCGCTGGAGAGATAGGATTCACTAGATTCAGACAAGACTCCCTATGCTGTGGTACCAAAAAACTCGCACACATGAGCACTGGCTGGCCTTTGTTCAAGAGAAATCTTGACCAATGGATGGGATGGCGCGGATACATATATAATAGGATTACCTCAGTGTGGTGTCCGACAGAGGCACAGAAAATAATGGGTATAGTTCCCCCCCTAAAGAAGGGGGGCCTAAGCAAAACAAAATGGGCTAGGCTTGTAAATGCCCTTGGGCAGATAGCCTAGTATGAACCTATGAACCTATGAACCTATTTGTCCTGGGTAATCATGTGCCAATTTTGTGAAAAAAGTGCTAGTTTTCCCCCTAAGGGTGCTGCCAAAAGATAAGTGCTTGGCATTGGCAGAGGAAAGTCATTGGGACTGTTTCCTATATGGCTGTGATTTGTCTTCTCTGCTTTTGGAGGTAGAAGCACCCCATTGTTCAGGCCTATATGAGCCTTGGGAGTGGGAGCTGCCTCTAGGACGTCTGTATCTGCCTCTTTGTGGCCTGTCTGACACTGGAAAGGACCAATTCTTAGAAGGCCGGATCCTGCTAAATCTGGGTGGCTGTACCTGTAAAAAATCCTTAACTGTCTGCATCCTCCATTTTCTTCAACACCTCTTCTGCCTTAACACCAAAGTATCATGCTGTAATGGAGCATCCAATAATTTTGCTTTAACATGATCAGGCAGATTCTGTTCCTTTAACCAAGCATGCCTTCTAATGACAGAACCCGTAACAGCGGCCCTGCAAGAGGCCTCCAGTGAATCAAAACCACATTGCAAAGTATGCTTTCCCACTTGTTCAGCTGCATGCAATACATCCTGCATTTCCTTGTTTTCAGAACATTCAGAATTTGTCAACATTTTCTGTTTTAGCAGTGACAGTAAGTATTACTGATATTTAAGCATATGAAACTGACAATTTAAAGCCCTTACAGCCAAGGTACCAGAAGTGTAAACTTTATTCCCCCATCTGTCCAATGCCCTAGAATCCCTATCAGAGGGGACAGGGTTTTTTTGCAGTGGAAGCCTTGACCCCTTTGGGACCCTGAGATATAGTTTCTGGGTCAGCAGCATGGTTTTTATATAGAAATTTATGAGAATCTGGAACCCTGTAGTATCTTGTCTGGCTTAACAGGTGCAGGGGGGTAGAGAGTCAGGAGACAGGCCGGACTCAGAAAATACATCTACAATGTCTAGAAACTACAGTTTTGTACCTACCATAAATGTAGATGTTCGAGTGCTAACACAGCTGCAGTCATAACAGATGGGTTTTCCTGCCATCAGGCGGGTCCTCGGTCGGCCTAATTCCAAAGTCTAGGTCCGGCGTCTGATGTCGTCGCTTCTTCCCTGACGTCAATGCGACAGGGGTATAAAAGAACCAGCCGACGCCATTTTCTTCAGTTTTTCTTGCCCCAGATGTCAGGTGCCCCCAGAAAGTACAGTTTTGTACCTACCATAAATGTAGATGTCCGATAGGTATGCAACTGCAGTCCTGACATATGGGTTGTCCTGCCTCAGGCAGCCCTTCGGTCGACCGGATTCCAAAGTCTGGGTCCGGCGTCGGCTGATGTCGCCCTTTCCCCGACGTCAGAGCGCCTGGGGTATAAAAACATCAGCAGACGCCATCTTCTTCAGTGTTTCTTTCCCCAGATGCCCTCTAAGGAAGGCTAAACTCTGAAAAATAGAGAAAAATTCCAGACAAGTACAACAGCATAAAAACAAATACACCATAAAAGATTACCCCAGGTAGCTAAAATGAGGGGTAGAAACCCAAAAGTATACCACAGAGGGGTAGGTGGGAGGGAAAACCTAACTGCAGTTGCATACCTATCGGACATCTACATTTATGGTAGGTACAAAAACTGTACTATGTCCTTCAAGGATGCAACTGCAGTCCTGACATATGGGTTGAATACCATAGCCAACCTGGGGGTGGTAGGCACTAAGACAAAGATGGTGTAGCTAAAATGCCCTGCAGGACTGCAGATGCAAACCCTGCTGTGGACCTGGAGTATAAAGGCAGGTTGTAATGTTTGGAAAATGTATGCACGGAGCTCCATGTAGCAGCTTCTAAAATGTCCTTTGTTGTCACTCCTCTTAAAAAGGCTGTGAAGGTGGCTATAGCTCTGGTGGAATGTGGCCTGATGTCAGCTGGCACAGTTTTTCCATGAAAAGAGTAGCAGAATTGAATGCAATTTCCAATCCATTTAGAAACTGCCTGTTTGGAAATTGCTTTTCCCTGCAATCCAGCAGCGAAAGCTACAAAAAAGCTGGTCAGATTTTCTGAAAGACTTTGTTCTATCCAAGTAGTAGCGCAACTGTCTGTGTATGTCCAAGGTGTGCAGAAGTCTCTCCTTTATTTTGAGGATTGGGAAAGAAGGTAGGCAGGTGAATAGCTTGATTCAGGGACACCCTGGATACCACCTTTGGCATGAATGACGGATTGGTTCTCAAAGAAACTCTGTCCTGGTGAAAAATGAGAAATGGTTGTATTGCCGTAAGGGCCTGTAGCTCAGAGACTCTTCTTGCTGAGGTTACTGCCAGAAGGAAGGCGGTCTTCCAAGACAGAAATTGCAACTCTGAAGATGCTGCTGGTTCAAAGGGAGGAAGAGTTAATTTTTCCAGCATGAAGTTGAGGTCCCATGCAGGCACTGGTGGTTTCCTTGGAGGGTTGATGTTCTTTATACCTCTTAGAAACTGTCTTAGCAATGGGTGAGAAAATACAGGCGGATCAGTGTTATATTTGGCAGATATTGCTGAAGCATGTATTTTTATGGAAGAATATGAAAGGCCATTGTGGAGCATTTCAGCCAAGTATTCCAGGATCTGTGGAATGCTCATCACTGATGGGTCTTGACCCTTTTTGCTGTTCCAGATAAGAAATCTCTTCCATTTTGCCGAGCATGTTTTTCTAGTGGAAGGTCTGCGCGCCTCCAGGATGATATCTTTTACCCTTTTGGAAAGTGTATCCTGAGTAACAGTCATGGAATCTTCCAAAGCTGTCAGCTTCAATGTTTTCAAGCTGGGGTGTAGTGTCCTGTAATTGTGCTGTGTCAGAAGAAGTGGCCATTGAGGAAGGAGCCACGGATTGGTGTGTGTCAAGCTCCGTAGCAGTGGGTACCAGTGTTGTCTTGGCCAGTCTGGAGCTATCAGTATGACTTTCGGTTGCTCTGTCTTGATCTTTAGTAACACCTTGGTCATCAAAGGAAGAGGTGGGAAGGCATATAGTGTTAGAGAGTTCCAACTGAAGGAGAGAGCGTCCACCTTCCATGCTTGAGGATGGTATGTCCTTATGCAAAACTTTTTCAGATGGTGACTGAAGTGGGAGGCAAAAAGATCTATATCCGGCCTTCCCCATGCTTGAGCTATTTGTAAGAAAATGTCTGGATGCAACATCCATTCGTGTGGATCCATGATGTTTCTGCTTAGGCTGTCCGCCAGAACATTGTCCTTCCCTGGTACAAACTGGGATTGTAGCTCTATTTTCAATTGTAGGGAAATATCCCAGAGATTCATTGCCAGTCTGCAAAGAGGGTAGGAATGTGTACCTCCTTGCTTGTTTATGTACCACATAACTGTGGTATTGTCTGTCTGTATTAGTAGATGGCCCTGATGCATGAACTTTTCGAAGGCCTTGATTGCATGCATCACTGCCAGCATTTCTTTTTGGTTGATATGCATGTGCTTTTCTTTTTGTGGCCATTGTCCTTGAATGCATCTGCCCTCCATGTGCGCCCCCCATCCATAGTCTGAGGCGTCTGTTGTTATGGTTTGACTTGTATGAGGCTTGCTGAAAGGCAGACCTTTGTTTTTCTGGCTTGCTTGAGCCCACCACAGAAATTCCTTTTGAAGGCATGGAATGAGTGAGATCAATGTTTCCAGGCTGTGGCTGTGCTGAGACCATAGACTTTTTAGGTACCATTGTAGTTTCCTCATATGCAGCCTTGCATGTGGAATCAGAAGAATGCAAGATGCCATGAAACCCAGGGCCTGCAGGATTTTCCTTGCAGTCATCTGGGTGTGTGTTGCCAAGCTTCTGAAGTATTCTGGTAATTGTTTTCGTTTTTCTTTTGTCAGAAACGCCATCTGGGTGTTTGTGTCCAGTGTGGCACCCAGGAAAGGTATTTGTTGGGATGGTACGAGACTTGATATCTGAATATTGACTGTGTATCCCAAGGCCTGCAGTAGGTAAATGACATAGTCCAAGTTTTTTAACAAGGCTTGTTGGCTGTCCGCTTGTATAAGGCAGTCGTCCAGGTAAGGGTATATTTGTATCCCCTGAAGTCTGCAATGTGCAATTACTGATGCCAGGCATTTCGTGAACACTCTGGGCGCAGTACATAAGCCAAAGGGCAATGCTGAGAATTGATAATGCTCTGAGCCTGCAAGAAATCTGAGATATCTTCTGCAACTTTGTCTGATTGGGACATGCAGGTATGCCTCCTTGAGGTCCAGAGTTACCAGCCAAGACCCCTTGCTCAGCATGGGAAGGAGTTGCTGTAAAGTCAGCATTTTGAATTTTGGCACAATAAGGTAAGTATTCAGTGCGGACAAGTCCAGAATGGGTCTCCATTGGTTTTCTTTTCTTGGAACAATGAACAGTCTTGAATAAAATCCTTGTCCTTGTTCTGCAGAAGGAACCTTTTCTATTGCTCTTATTTGAAGTAGGTTTGTTATTTGTTTGAGTGCCTCTGCCCTTTGATTTGGTGGCAGGTTTGGCCTGCCATGCCTTGTTGGCAGTGTATGAAAATGGAATCTGTATCCTTTGTCTATTATCTCCAGTATCCATTTGTCCCTTGTAATATTGTGCCAATTTTTTGAGAATAAAGATAATTTTCTGCCCAAAGGTGCTTCTAATTGAGCCCTGGATGGCGGAGTCAAAGTCAAGTCATTGAGATTGTCCTGGCGGAGCAGTGAAAGGTCCTGCCCCACCTCTCTGGTTCGGAGGCTGCCATTGACGTCCTCTGTAGGAGCCTCGAGTTTGCCCTCTACCTCTGCCATGTCTGTTTTTGCCTCTTTGAAATTTGTCTGCGTCAGGAAAGGACCAGTGTTTAGAACGCCAATTCCTGCTGAATCTTGGAGGCTGTACCTGGAGGAAATCTTTGACTGTTTGCACTGATTTTGCCTTTTCCTCTATTTTCTTTAAAACCTCTTGTGCAGTAGCACCAAATAGCTTATGTTTCTCTAGTGGTGCGCCCAAAAGCTTAATTTTCACATGGTCTGGCAATGTTTGTTCCTTTAACCAAGCATGTCTGCGTATGACCGCACCTGTCATTGCTGCTCTACATGAAGCTTCCAATGCATCATATCCACACTGAAGGAAATGGCTGCTAACCTGCTTAGTATTATGAACCAATTCCTGTAACCCCTTTCTATCTAATGGTTCAGGGGAAGCCAGTTTCTTTTGCAAGTCATCCAACATGTATTCCTGATACTGAATCATATGAAATTGACAATTTAATGCTCACATAGAAAGGGTGGAAGATGTATATACTTTCTTGCCCCACCTTTCTAAAGCCCTAGAATCTCTTTCCGAAGGGAGTGGGTTCTTAGCAGTAGTGGAGGAAACCCCTTTAGGCCCCTGAGAAATAGTTTCAGGGTCAGCAGTATGGCCCTTGTACAGAAATTGATGTGTGTCTGGGACCATGTAGTACCTGTCTGGCTTGACAGGAGCAGGGGGGAGGGAGTCAGGGGAAACACTAGATTCTAAGTACACATCATCTAAAACATTTAAAACTGGAGGAATAGCTAAGGGTCTATGCTAAGGCAGCTTTAAAAATTCCCTTAACCTTTTCCTAGAATCTGAGTATTCTTGGCCTTGCTATTTGAAGTGTTCCCTCTTGGAATGAAGCGTTTCCCCAAAGGAAAACTCCTCAGGAGGAGAAGCAGAGGGAATAGATTCCTCCGCATCAGAATCCTCGTAGGCCGGGAAGGCCTCCTCCTGGTAGTCTGAATGTGCAGAATCACCTGAGACCTCATCGGAGGACTGGGAGTCTACCTGCTCCACCCTAGGCCTCTTGTTAGAAGGCGGCTGAGAGCCTCTATCTGGATGAGGCTGTGAACCCCTAATTAAAGAAATAAGGTCCTCAGCTAAACTTAAACTTTGAGAACCAGAAGTGGATCCCAGAGAAACAGATCTTGGAGGGAGAGACTTAGCCTGTTTGGCAGCCTTAGCACGTGTGTAGGCCTTAATGGACATAGACACTGGAGGCCTGGCAGCCCCACGTGCTGGAGTAGTCTTATCCACTGAAATGGTGTCAGAAATATACTGGGCTACGGTCTCAGAGGGGAGCACAGAAACCGGCACCGAGCTGGCCTCCGGTACCGAAGTAACCGGTGGAGTGGTGTCGTCGGTCTGTAGCGGTTGCAAAACTGGCTCAGAAGAGACAGAGACACTCGCGGTAGGCCTAAGCGTGGTGTCGGCCGAGACCGCGGATGTCTGTCCTTATCCTTCCGTTTTTTAGGTAAATGTGCTGTCGGAAGCTCCAAAGGCATGATATAACAGAAATCTTCCTCAAAATAATCCTGTGCAAACTCTGACCGACGCCTAAGAGTGTTCTGGGCCTAGGCAGGGTAAGCAGTAAGAGTGGAAATCCGTATGAGGCATTTGTTTCCCACAAGTTAAACAATTATTAACTTTTTCACTTTTATCTGGCATCGGCTGTGGCAAGAAAAGGTCCCCAACGGGGTACTTAGCTTTTTTGAAGACTTCAGTAGCTGAAAACACAGGAGCTGGTCGACCGGCACTTGCGAACTGCTTCTGCTTCGGGCGCCACGCGGCAAGAAAGACTGAAGATGGCGTCTGCTGACGTTTTTATACCCCAGGCGCTGACGCCGGGAAAGGCGACATCAGCGCCGGACCCAGACTTTGGAATCCGGCCGACCGAAGGGCTGCCTGAGGCAGGACAACCCATATGTCAGGACTGCAGTTGCATCCTTGAAGGACATGGAAGGCAATACATAAATTTATGTAATAATGCAATGCAATATAATCAAAAAACAGTAGTTGCAAGCAAATACACCATAAAAAATACCCCAATCAGGTTGTATGAGGGGGTGTTAGCCATTAGGCCTGTCCCAAGAGGGGAAGGAGGGAGGGAAACCTGGACTGCAGCTGTATTAGCACTCGAACATCTACATTTATGGTAGGTACAAAACTGTACTATGTTCATCGTGCATACAGCTGCAGTCATAACAGATGGGTAGAATCCCAAAGCTAAAAAAGGGGTGGTAGGCACTAGATGGAACAAGGAGGAGCCAGGATGCCCTGCAAGACTGCAGTGGCAAAGTCTGCTCTAGATTTAGAGTATAATGGTAGGTGATAGTGCTTGGAGAAAGTATGTACAGAACTCCAGTGGCAGCTTCCAAAATATCTTTGGTAGGAACCCCTCTGAGGAAAGCTGCCGAGGTAGCTGTGGCCCTTGTGGAGTGAGATCCGATGCCTGCAGGTACAGATTTACCATGAAAAGAGTAACAAAAGCATATGCAGTGGGCTATCCATTTTGAGATTGTCTATTTGGAAATAGGCTTCCCTTGAGCTCCTGTAGCATAGGACACAGAGTTGCTCTAATTTTCTGAAAGGCTTTGTTCTGTCCAAATAATAACATAGTGGTCTGTGAATGTCTAAGGAATGTAGTAGTCTCTCCCCTTTGTTTTGAGGATTAGGGTAAAAGGTTAAGTGGATAGCCTGATTCAAGGCTACCCTGGATACTACCTTTGGCATAAAGGAAGGATTGGTTTGTAAGGAAACTCTGTCCTGATGGAAAATGATGAAAGGCTGCACAGCCATGAGGGCTTGTAGTTCCGAAACCCTGCGAGCTGAGGTTATAGCCAGCAGGAAGGCTGTTTTCCAGGACAAATACTGCAGTTCTGTTGAAGCAGCTGGCTCAAAAGGAGGAAAGGTCAGTTTTTCTAGAATGAAATTGAGGTCCCAAGCAGGTACTGGTTGTTTCCTTGGGGGTTTTATATTCTTAGCCCCTCTGAGGAACTGTCTTAAGAGGGGGTGAGAGAATAAAGGAGGATCAGTGTTGCATTCTGCAGAAATGGCTGAGGCATGGATTTTGATGGAGGAGAATGAAAGCCCACTGCTTAGCATCTCAGCAAGGTACTGTAATATTTGAGGTAAATTCAGTATTCCAGGATGCTGGCCCTTTTTCTCATTCCAGGCACAAAACAGTTTCCATTTTGCGGAGTACGCTTTTCTAGTAGAAGATCTTCTGGCCTCCAAAATGACATCCTGCACCTCCTTGGAGAGTAGGGTCTGTTGTGATTTTAAGGAATCTTCCATGCGGCTAGATTGAGTGTTTTCAGCTGACTGTGAAGAGTTTTGAAGTTGTGCCGAGTCAGTAGAAGAGGCATTAGAGGCAGGATCCATGGTGGGGAATGCGTCAGGCTCCTCAGGAGTGGATACCAGTGTTGTCTTGGCCAGTCTGGAGCAATGAGAATCATCTTTGGTCTGTCTGCTCTGGTTTTTAAAAGAACTTTGGGCAGCAGAGGAAGAGGTGGAAAGGCGTAAACTGTCATTGTTGTCCAACTGAAAGAGAGTGCGTCCACTTTCCAGGCCTGTGGAGGAAAGGTCCTTGAGCAGAATTTTGCCAATTGGTGATTTCTGTGGGAGGCAAAGATATCTATGTCTGGCCTTCCCCATGCTTGAATTATCTTTGTAAAAACTTGAGGATGCAACTTCCATTCGTGTGGATCTGTCACATTTCTGCTTAGGTTGTCTGCCAGTGTGTTTTCCTTGCCTGGCAGGTACTGTGCTTGAAGTTCGATTTGTAATTCCAGAGCCATGTTCCAAAGAGACATGGCTAGCCTGCATAGGGGGTATAAATGGGTTCCTCCCTGTTTGTTTATGTACCACATTACTGTGGTGTTGTCTGTCCTTATCAATAGCTGGCCTGGATGCAGTAGGTCTTTGAAAGCTATAATAGCATTTATTACTGCTAGCATTTCCTTTTGATTGATGTGTAGGTGCTTTTCTTTTTGGGACCATTTGCCCTGAATGCACCGATCTGTCATGTGCGCCCCCCAGGCGTAGTCCGAGGCATCTGCTGTGATGACTTGATTTGCTTGAGGCTTGCAGAATGGGAGACCTGTGTTTCTTTGGCATGCTTGAGCCCACCACAGAAATTCCTTTTGAAGACATGGAATCAGTGGTATTATTGTTTCCAAACTGTGGCTGTGTTGAGACCATAGGTTTTTTAGGTACCATTGAAGTTTCCTCATATGCAGCTTTGCACATGTGATTAGTAGGATGCAAGATGCCATGAATCCCAGAGCCTGCAGGATTTTCCTTGCAGTCAGCCTGGTGAAGGTTGCCAGTTTTCTGAAGTATTGAGTTAGTTGCCCTTGTTTCTCTGGCGTGAGGTAGGCCATCTGGGTGTTGGTATCCAAGCTGGCACCCAGGAAAATTGAGAGGGTATTAGCCTTGATTTCTTTTTGTTGACTGTGTATCCCAGAGAATTCAACAACATTATTACAAACGCCGGATGTTTCAGAAGTATGTGCTTGCTGTCCGCTTGGATTAGGCAGTCGTCCAAATATGGGTATATTTGTATCCCTTGAAGTCTGCAGTAGGCAATTACTGATGCCAGGCATTTCGTGAACACTCTGGGCGCAGTAGATAAGCCAAAGGGCAATGCAGAGAATTGATAATGTGTTGAACCTGCAAGAAATCTGAGGCATCTTCTGCAATCTTGTCTGACTGGGACATGCAGGTTATGCCTCCTTGAGGTCCAATGTTACCAGCCAAGACTCCTTGCCCAGCATGGGAAGAAGCTGCTGTAATGTGAGCATCCTGAATTTTGGCACAAGTAAAAATGTGTTTAGGATGGATAGGTCCAAAATAGGTCTCCAATCTTTGCCCTTCCTTGGTACCAGGAATAGTCTGGAATAAAAACCTTAACCCTGTTCTTGTGCAGGTACCTCTTGAATAGCTTTCATGTCCATCAGATCTGAAATTTGTTTTTGTGCCTCTGCCCTTTGTGTGGCAGGTTTGGCATGCCTCTCATTTTTGGAAGGGTGTGAAAGTGGAATCTGTAGCCTCTGTCTATAATGTCCAGGATCCATTTGTCTTTTGTGACAATATGCCAATTTTATAGGTTCATAGGTTTATACTAGGCTATCTGCCCTAAAGCATTTATAAGCCTAGCCCAAAGTTTTGTGGCTTACGCCACCCCTTATATGCAAAAATACTGTGCCCATTAGTTTGTTGTGCCTCTGTCCAGCAGTGACCCAGAGATGATTCCCGGGGTAAACCTACGATCTCCCATTCACAGGTCAAGATTTCTCTTAAACAGAGCCAGTGAGGTGCTCTGCCTAACATGGACCGGGATTTTATTCCACAGCATAGGGAGTCTCTGAGAGATAAATCTATCCCTCCAGCACGTCCTATTTATATCCGTGCTAAGGTTTAAGTCGCTTGCTCTAGTGATTCTGGTGGATTTGGATTTTTTTGAGGTGGAGCATGTCCATTAATTCCGGGTTGGACATGGCCTTGTATGTCAGGCACATGTCAGCTCTGAGCAGACAGTATGCGACTGAATAGAGCTGGAGTTTCTTCAATCTGGCAGCATATGACAGATTTTGGAGTCTCTTTATCCTTTTGGTGAGGAACTTTTGGGGTCTCTCCAATTGCTGCAGATGTCGGGTGAGATACATCCCGAATGGGGCATTGTAATTGATCATTAGTCTAATAAGTAAAGAGTACAGGGGAACAATGGCCTCACTAGATCTGGATGTGAATCCCTTCATGATCAGGTGGGCAATGTAGAAGGTCTTTCTAACCACTTTAGCAACGTGAGTGTCAAAAGAAAGGCCACTGTCAACCTGGGTCCCCAGGTCCCTGATAACCTCTTCTGTGCTTAGTGGATTGCCACCTATATGGTAGCTTGGGGTTACCTTGTTTTTCCCGAAGGGTATGACTATACATTTTTTGGCGTTTAACTTCAGGCCATGGCTCTGGCACCAGCTATCTGTTTCCGTGAGTCCCCTCTGAAGGATATCCGTGTCCGATGCACTTTCCACTATGGCGCCCAGTTTGCAGTCGTCTGCAAACTTTGTCAGCCAAAGTCCTCCCATGTTGGCCTGTACTTCTGAGAAGTAGATGCCGAACAATAAGGGGCCAAGGACCGAGCCCTGTGGGACAACACTTGTAACCAGCTGGGAGTCTGACATAGCGCCAGCAACTCTAACCCTGTGGGTTCTGTCCTTAAGCCAGTTTGCAACCCATCTTGTGACATATGGGTTTATATTTAAGCTGGTAAGTTTTTCTACAATACCCGAGTGGGGTATTGTGCCGAAAGCCTTTGCAAGGTCAAGGTAGGCTGTATGGACTGCCTTTCCCTCATCAATGGCCTTGGTGACTGTTTCGAAGAAGTCGACCAAGTTCAAAAGGCATGATCTGCCCTTGACGAAGCCAAACTGGGTCGGGTCCAATGTCTAAGTTCCCTATATCTTTGTTTATGAGCTCCATTATGATCCTCTCCATAGCTTTGCAGACTAGACTTGTTAAGCTTATGGGGCAGTAATTACCAGGGTCCGTAGAGGCACCGCCTTTGTGGAGTGGGACCACAGTTGCCGTACGCCACTCCTTGGGCACGTATCCTGTGGTAAGGCTGAGATTAAACAGCTGCCTTATGTGCCGGTTTAGTTCCTCATTGAGCTCGTGTAGCACACAGCCGGGGACACCATCCGGTCCCACTGATGCTGTGTTTTTAGCTTTAGAGAGAGCAGCTTTCACCTGCACATTTGAGATGTCTGGGAGGCTACACTCCGCTGGGATAGTTATCTCTCCTTTAGGGGGGGGGGGGGGTGAAGTTTGCACTGAACCTGTCTGCCAATATTTTGGCAATGTCTGTGGGTTCAGTGATTTTTGTATCATTTTGGACTAATTCTGAGTATATCTGGGAGTTTCCACCCAGGTTCCTAACATAGCTGAAAAAGGCCTTATGATTGTCTTTTGAATCCATTGCAATTTTTCGCTCAAAATTGGCCTTAGTTGATTTTATGAGTGCTCGTATTTTTTTACTAATACTGATCAGGGGTGACTTCCCTTTTATGGATTTTGTTCTATCATGTAATAGCTTTCTCCTCTTATTGTAAAGTTTGTTAATGGATGGGGTCCACCAGACTGGACGTTTGCCCTTGATGGAAAGAGTCTTTGTTTTATTTGGGATTGCCTGGTCCATGCAGTTCTGGAGGTGTTCATAGAAGGCATTTGTAAGGGCTTCCGCAGCTTGGGTTGTGGTTTCCACTGGCTCAGGGGCCTTGAAGGATACCACACCAGTCTTGAGTAGTGTTAAGTTGGCTTTAGAGAAGTTCTTCACTGTGGTCTTTTTTGTTTGGGGTGGGGGCGGGATGTGGATTTCCAGTGAGATTAGTTTGTGATCAGATCTCACCAATGAGAGATATACTTCCGGTTGGAGCATTTTGTCCCCATGTTTGTGATAATGAGATCTAGTATATTTTCTCCTCTCGTGGGAACAGTGACTAGTTGTTCCATGGCATTTGAATTTATGAACTCCAGGAACCGTTGAGCTAGGAAGTTTGGGCTTGAGTAATGTTCCCAGTCTATATTCGGGTAGTTGAAGTCACCCAATATGATGGTGTTTGGAGATACATTTATACCCTCCAGTGTCTTCAGGAAGGCTGTGTGGGGTTCCTGAGTTTGAGAGGGTGGCCTGTAGCATGCTACAAATTGTAGAGCAGTTTTGCCTATGGTTAGTTGCACCTGGATGGTTTCCGAAGCTTCGTGCGTTGCCACCAACCTGGAGGTGTGGGTATCCTTTATGAATATGGATACACCTCCTCCTTTTGTGGTGTGGTCCGGGTTTTGGGGCCGGCATGATATGAGGTAAAACCTGATAGTGCCGGGGTGCTCTCAGGAGCCTTGAACCAGGTTTCAGTTACAGCACAGACATCGATGTTCTCCATACTGAGAAGGGCCTCGAGTGTGTACATTTTGAGATTTAGACTTCTGGCATTGAGCAGCATTACCCTCAGTTTCTTCCCATTTTTGTTTTCTAGGGTGGTAGGTTTAGAATTTGAGCCTTGCCTAAAAAAGGCACTATGGGGTGGCAAGAGCCTTAGCCAATATTCGAATCCCAGGGGTGACAGGTGCAAGCCGTCCCTTGCGAAGCAACGTGGCTTGTCAAGCATGTCATCCCAGGCAGACAGACACCGGATCCCCTTTGAATGACACCAAAAATTAAGCCAATTGTTAAAGTTGATCATCTTGTCTCTATATTGTGGCATCATTCTTGGTGAAGGAAGGATACTGCTCAGGGTCAGGGTCATACCTGCCTGGGCTACATAATCAGAGAGCTCCTCTATGTCTCTTTTCATGTAGTCCAGGGAGGTACGTCTCAGGTCGTTCACACCAGCATGGACAATGACTGTGTCATATTTGTACTTGCCGTGGAGTGACCAGAGTGCTTGTGTTATGTGGTGGATTCTAGCGCCCGATAGGCAGCTTACTGTGACCCTCTCCTTGTTCAGCCTGGTGAGTGGGACGTCAGTGTGTCTGACTATGGAGTCACCTATGACAAGTATGTTTGGTGTTGTATTTGGCCTTAAGGGCTGTGACTGCTTTGCACACTGATTTTGTAGTTTATGTGTTTGCTTGTGTGGTGTCATGAGGTAGCAGTTGCTTGGGTGTCTGCTTTGGAGGCCTCTGCTGTTTAGGTAAATTTTTACTCAGAGCCTCCGAGTAGGTCTTTGTGTGTTTATGTGTTTGATTCAGTGGTGTGGTAGCATTATGTGAGGCTGGTTTTGTGGTGTGTGTAGTTGCCTTCTCCTTCTGTTTGGTCTTGCCAGTCCTGAGTTGAGAGAGCTCGGCCTCCAGTTTGGCTAAATAGCTGCATCTCTCGCAAGTATTTGTGTTATGTGGGAGGAGGAGAGGGTTGTCGGTGTACATGAGGCAATTGTAACATTGCCTCAATATTCCCAGATTCACCAACTGAGCAGGAAAGAACGCCAGCATCTGGCCCTTCGACATGCTAGAAACATTAAGGAGTTAGGTATGAGACTGAATAAGAGGGGACTTAGTAAGGAAGTGGGTACTCCTGGGGGGTTTCGCAAGTGAGGGACTTTGTATAATATAGAAGTGCTTAACCTGCAAGGAAGATGCTTTTAAGACAAGTGCTGAGCTTTTTTTGAAAAAAAAAAACTTTTAGGAACAAGTGCTGCCCTTTTTTGTTAAGGGATATACTGTTTAGGTTACTAGTATAGCAGTTCTAAGGGAAAAAATGAAGAACAGACTTTATGGAGCCAGAAAAAGTTTAACCTTGTTAAACCGGCGCTGCTCTAGTGGCAACTCCGCGCTAAAGCGTGCTTTATAGCAGGGGGCTGGAAAAGGCAAGAAATGGCCCTAAATGGCCAATGAATTACAAGTTACTGTCTTAAACCACTCCTCTGGGGACAAACAGGCAGCTCAGTACTCTCCATTCCCACTGGTGAGTAAAGAAACTTTCCCCTGACCAAACAAAGAAGTACAGGAACCAAGACAAAGCCCAGGGAATCAGCAAAACCTGATCACTGGAACAACTAGCCAGGAAAGTTAGGAGAACAAGAATATTTTTTTGTTTTTTTTTTAAATTTTTTTCACAGACAGAACAGAAAACACAATAAATGCTTGCTTTTCCATTAAATGCTATCAAAAGCTAGTACACTTGAGTGTATTAGCCTGTAGTTTAACTTTTAAGCAAACTTAAACTAAGAAGTGCAACCAACAATTAAAGCTTATAAAAACAGGAAAAACAGGTAATACCACTATAAAATAGACAGAAACAGTCGTTGAATAACTCAAATGGTCGAAAAATGCTAGAAAAAATACTTAAAATCTGGAAAGTTGCTTTTCCTGGTCTCTGCTGCTGTAGGAACTCTGCTGGATACCACGAGGAGCCGTGCTGAGTTCTCTACAGCCAGAAAAGCCCGCCAAAGCGTGCTTTATAGCAGAGGGCTGGAAAAGGCAGGAAATGACCCAAAATGGCCAATGAATTACAAGTTACTGTCTTTAACCACTCCTCTGAGGACAAACAGGCAGCTCAGTACTCCCCACTCCCACTGGTGAGTAAAGAAACTTCCCCCTGACCAAACAAAGAAAATGGAGAAGTACAGGAACCAAGACAAAGCCCACGGATCAGCAAAACCTGATCACTGGAACAACTAGCCAGTTTTCCGCCTAAAGGTGCTGCCATTTGAGCCTTGCTTGGCATGCAAAGGGGAAAGTCATTGGTTCTGCTTTCTGAATGGCTGTGAACTATCCTCACCACCTCTGAGTAGGTGCTTGCCATTGTCTGCCTCTAAACGATCCTTGAAATTGCCCTCTACCCCTCGGGCGCCTGTATCTACCTCTTTGGGGTCTGTCCGTGGCTGGAAAGGACCAATTTATTTGAAGGCCAATTTCTACTGAAACGTGGAGGTTGTACCTGTAGGAAATCTTTCACGGTTTGCATTGATTTTGCCTTTTCCTCCGTTTTCTTTAATACCTCCTCAGCTTTAACACCAAACAATACATCTTTTTGCAGAGGTGCATCTAGTAATTTAGCTTTGACATGATCTGGTAAGGTTTGCTCTTTGAGCCAAGCATGTCTACATATGACTGATCCTGTAACAGCAGCTCTACATGAGGCCTCTAAAGCATCAAAACCACATTGCAAGGTATGTTTACCCACTTGTTCTGAAACTGTGAAATACAAACATCCAAAGGATCTGAGGTGATGAGTTGCCAGCTTGGAGGACAGAGGGACAGCTGAAGGGACAAGGGAACCTGGCTGAAGATTGGGGGGGGGGTAAATGTCAAAGAGAAGCACTCTTGTCAGAAAAAGACGGCTTCTGGGCCACAGAAGCCTGGGAAGAATTTGCAGGAGGAGCTTTCCTCCCATCCTTCCTGCTTTTAGTGGCTTGAAGAGGCTCTCTGGATACAAAAACAGATTTGGTAGGACAGTTCCTATAGAACTTAAGGATACAGGACACAAAAATATGTTTAAGGTCCTGCAAAGCTTTACTTTTTTCTTGGAGATGTAAACACAGTAGCAGCAGCAGTCTAAGATTCTTATTATCCAAAGGAGCATCCAGCAACTTGGCCTTAATGCCTTCAGACAAAGCCAAGATTAACGCCTCATGACAGACCTAAAGGCAGCAGCTCTGGAAAAGACAACAGCAACAACATAGCTGCACTTCACAGAGTGACGAGTCACCTGAGTGGTAGAACCCAAAAAAGATAAAGTAGAAGACCTTCCTTCAGAATCAGGGAGGTCAGAAATAACTTAAGCCTGGGCAATCAAGGCCAAAGCATATCTGGTCATGTGAGTCTGGTAACTGATGGCCCTAAAGGCCAAAGTAAAAGCAGTATGGACCTTCTTTCTAATTCCCTCCATTGCCCTACTATCCTTATCCAGAGGCAGTAACTTGGAAAGAGGGCAAAAGCTTACAAGGCTTGTCAAAGGAGACGGACACCACAACACAGTCAGCAGAAGGACACTTAAATGGGAATGGTCAATCCTCGGGAACCTGTCAGTTCTCTTTGGAGCAGGGTGCAGAGAATCAGAAGTCTTAGAAGCAGCTATAAAGATGTCTAACAAAGCAGCCAACACAGGAGGTACTGCAGGTTTAGGAGTGTCCACATGAAGCAACTCATAATAACTCTTCCCAATATCAGACACCTGAGAAGAATCCCACTTAAAATATATTCCATCTTTCTGGCTGTCTCTCCAAAAGACAACTCCTCTAAAGGAGACTCTGGTCTAATGGACTCCTCTTCATCACATCTATAAGTCAAAGGAAAAGGGATCTGGGAAGAGTAAGACAAGGACACTTCATCAAACTCTGAATCCTCATCCAAGGAATCAGGTTCCAGGTTCCCTAGAGCTTCTGGAAGGAGTACAAGTTGAAGGCGGAGTAAGGACAGAAACCCCATGGAGAGGTTTCAGGGCCATCAAAGCATTAAATAAGCAGAGAGTAAACTCCTGCCATTCCCTTTGAGGGTCCTTAGGACTTACAGAAGAAAGTTTAATATTTTGTTTTGGTAGGGATTGTCAGCCCTAACAAACACCGGAGGTTCCGAAGTTTGACCAAATTCAATAAGAGCACCTAGAACCTCTTCCCTGACTACAATCTGTAGGGTCTCTCTAGGGCCCTCCAAGACAATCAGAAGTGGTTCCCCTCTATGTCCAAAGCAGACACCTGCAGAGCCTCAGAGGATGTGCAAAAAGGATCAATAGCATTCTCTACGAAATCACAGCAGAGGAATCTGAAGTAAACACCAGATGGCCTACAGGCCTATCACCAGCTTCTAGAGACACATCCGGTAAAGGCCTGACAGGCAAAGAATCCGGCCCAGATTTCTTGGCCTTGTTACTTAATGGAAGTACCTTTGGGTCGTTTCTGTCACACTACCCTGGGCTAACTGTTTAAACCTCTGGTTCTTGAGACAGATGGCCAGGAAGATAACCAGCTTCTAAGAGTCTTAGGCACAAACACCTTAGAAATACTACAGGATGTATGGTTTTGGAAAGCACCCAGACAAAATCAGACACTGTCTGTGATAATCCTTATGGGGAATCTGCCTCCCACCCTGACATTTTCCCTTCTTGGATGACATGAACTCCAGGTAATCAAAGGAAAACAAGATCAACTGTAAAAAGAAAAAGAACCTAACAGGGCACTTATCTGATGGCTAGGTATTCAGCACAGCAAAGGGTGTTAAGACAGATGAGGCAGAATCTTTATGCCCTACAATCCTGTATGGGGAGCATACGATCTAAAGGATTTGATAGACTGGCCGGACGGTGGGGTACCCTTGGCAGGAGATCCCCAATGTTAAGAATACTGCAACAGTGATTTATAAGAGCATCTAATGCTGCTTTAAGTTTCAGAAGCAAAAATTAAAAGGACCCATCCACAAATGCTTCACAGTACCCTTTTAGAGCAGTTACCTAATTACAACATGCTTTGTAAGAGACAATGGCGAGGTCTTCTACCTCACAGTTACAGGCCTTTCAGTAAAAAAAATCCTGTCCACTGTTACTGTCTCAGTGGAGCCATCACAACCCTCCCCATGTTTCCATGGGTTTGCTCCCACCTCCCAAAGGTATACCAGCTGAATGCCAATGCTTACTAAATCAAGCACATAACAGATTTATGTACATAAAGGTACACATATGTAACACAGCTATAATTTGATATGTACATTTAAATAAAATGCTGCACATGAAACTGTGAATGTGTGCAAATGTGCTTCATCTGACCATTCTCAACAGGGGTAAACAACATGGAAACTTAAAGTAGACAAAACTATGTTTTTGGGACATGGGACCAAAGTACCTGGAGGACATGTCAACTTCACAGAGACAGTGACTAGACGTTAGGAGTGAGCCTGAAACCCTGAAGTTGAGTTCTTAACCACATAGTGCAAAATGCACAAGTGCATTATGTTACATACAGTTTTGTGTGTGTAGATTTTACATATATATATATATATATATATATATATATATATATATATATATATATATATACATATATATATAAACACAGACATGTGAACACATGAATACACTTGTGACATTCAAAAGCTCACTATTAAAGCAGCCAAAGGAGCAAATGCTTCTAATATTTGAATGATTTAAAAGAACAATGAAAGAAGAAACTCTCTACCTTTAAACTAAAGAAAGGGTACATCAAAAACAGATGCAGTTTTAGTCACTATTTAATTAAATTTCAAAAGGTTCAGTGTGCAACTGCTTTACAAGACAGAGTAGAATGCAGCTCCTGAAAAAAAAAACATAGTACAAGTCCCAGAACTCCTTCCTGCTTTATTAGAATTACTTACCCCACTGTAGAAAATCAACCTTTCCAGGACTAGAACATCAGACTTCCTTCCCCGGGTCATACTACTCATTCTAGCCTCTCCAATTACATGCTTTACCATCTAGTAAGGAGCAGATTCATCTGCTCAGGACATTCATGTGACAGTCTCCTCCCACAAAGCTGAAACAACAGTCCTACACACCTGCCCCTAGGAGACATCTCTCACACACAAACTCCATTCAGCAGCATTACACGTGGCTAGTTGCACAGTTACACAAACTGCCTGATTAACTATTTGCACATTCATTTCATAAATCTTTTATCAGTCGTGAAAAAGTTCTACAGGAAAATTAGCTACCTTCTCTTGGAAAACAACAGCAGTTTCCAGTCCAGGCATGATATCCAGCAGGAGACGGCAAGCAGCAGTGTTCAGTGGAGGTTCTCTACTTGTCATTACATAAGCATTTACCAGCTAGAAAAGAGAAACATTTATCAGTAAATGTTTAAAAAAAAACTACAGAAGGGGTACATGTTAGTCTTTGCAGCTGTCACTAGCAATCCAGCATTCAGACCATGAAGTCCACTTGCAGGACAAGCTTATTCTGGTAAAGTGGTCTGCCATGGTCAGAACAAAAAAAAAAGGTCCATTTATTACATACAAGAAAAGCAGTAAGGACATGAGAAATAAAAAACAAATAAGTCAAAGAAAAAAGTAAGATATAAAAAAAGCTACATCATTATTACACAAGAACACACCAGACAAGTGACAATGGGACCATAACATGCCTAGCCACATACAACTTTATGTAGACAAATTAAAAATTTCTTGCTGTCTTTTTCAAGAACTTAATAGTACTCATCTTCTAAATTGTGCAGGGGTGTAAATAACCCTGGTGTAAATGTATGTCTACCCATCAAGACTAGCCTTAAAGGAGCTCCCAGTATGGTGCAGCTTCAGTAAACAGCCGAATATGAACCTCTGTGCTGGAAAAATAGTACATTAGCTAGAAGCAGAACAAGCTTCTGACAATGAAAAGAACATTAGAAATGTAAAGTAAGGGAAAGCACGACTAAGAAATGAAATCCCTACGTCACTCGATGGGCTGCCAACTGGCGTTCTGACAGAACCCACACGGAAAAAGTAGCAGACTCCAAATCCAGCTCCAGACAAATGGAGTACCTCAGAGTTCAGTCCTGGGACCGCTCTTGTTTGGCATGTACATCTCTGAAGTACAGGCCAACACTAAGGGACTCTGGCTAACAAAGTTCGCAAATAACTGCAAATTGGGAGCCATTACTGAATTCCCCAAATTATGCAGATATTATACAAAAGGGCCTTACAGAAACAGATGCTTGGTGCCATAGCCATGGGCTCAAGCTCAATGCCAAGAAATTTAGAAGTTATGTACTTACCATAACGTTCCATCTGAGTAGGTGGATTCATTTGTCTGCAACCTGTGGGTATGGATCCGATATCGGATCTGAACCGGCATGGTTTATCCAGCTATGGATCCGAGCTCCTAGCTCCTCCCCTCACCCATAATGCCCTGCTCTCCCTACATGACCTCAGATCGAGTTTGCCCTGCACCAACTACCCTAATAATAAAGGGTAATACATCCTATGCAGGAAACTAACAATGCCAGGGGGATAGGAGGGCGGGATGGTTGCAGACAAATGAATCCACCTACTCAGATGGAATGTTATGGTAAGTACATAACTTTTAAATCTGAAGTAGGAGAATTCATTTGTCAGCAACCTGTGGGACAGAGTCCCCAGCTACCTGAATCTTGGGCGGCCATCATGGAAGGATATTCGAGCACCGGAGCCAAAGGATGCTCTACCTCTAGACGTGATGTCCAGCTTGTAATGAGAAATAAAGGTATTTGATGAAGCCCAAGTGGCTGCTGAACAAATGTCATCCAGAGGAACCCAAGACTTAAAGGCCACTGAAGTAGAGACAGACCGAGTCGAATGAGCATGGACTCCCTCCAGTGCGGGCCTCCCAGAAGCTTGGTAAGCTAACAGAATACACTGAGAAATCCAGCGTGACAAGGAAACTTTGGAAATTGGCTTACCCAGATTGAATTTGGCAAAGGAAATGAACAATTGGTCGGATTGCCTATGACCAGCTGTCCTGTTAAGATAAAAACAAAGCTGCCTGTGAACATCCATGAATTGCAGCTTGTATTCACCTTTGTTCTGATACTTAGGAAAGAAAACAGGGAGGTTGATGGACTGATTAATGTTCGCTTCCGAAGCTACCTTAGGAAGAAAGGAGGGATTGATCCTGAGGCATACCCGGTCCGGATGGAAGACCAAATAAGGCGGTTTCATGGACAGGGCTTGAAGTTCAGAAACTCTCTTAGCTGAGGTAATGGCTACTAAAAATGCAGTCTTAAGAGACAAGAATTTTAGATCTACTGTGGCCGCAGGCTCGAAGGGGGGAGCGGTCAAGGCCTGAAGAACCAAAGAAAGATCCCACGGGGGAACCGTCTCTTTGACAGGGGGTCTAAGCAAAAAGGTGCCTTTTAGGAAGATTTTACATAACTTGGCAGACATAAGAGGCCCAGAGTCATGACCAACATGGTAATGAGAAATGGCTGCTAGCTGAACTTTGACCGTAGAACTACTGGCGCCATCATTAAATAGAGTAGTAAGGAAGTCTAGAACCAAAGGAAGGGGAACCGTGAAGGGATCTAGACCTTGCCGCTCTGCCCAAATGGAGAAACGCTTCCATTTACTGCGGTAAATTTTTCTGGTAGAGGGTTTATGAGCCGCTACCAGAATGGCCTTAACTGGGGACGAGATACCGGGAGTCCTGATGAGGAGTGGAACTGGAGAAGCCAAGCAGTCAGCTTCAGGTTGTCCAGGTTCGGAGTTGGTAGGTTCGATGGGTGTGATATCAGATCTGGAATGGGATCTAGAATCCAAGGTGGATTCACTGAATGAGACCTTGGGTAAGGGAACCAGATCTGTCGAGGCCAGAATGGGGCAATGAGGATCATTCTGCACCCCAACCGAGAGGCTTTCTGAAGCACCTGGAGCATCAGAAGCAGAGGAGGGTATGCGTAAAGAAGACCAGGAGGCCAAGCATGCACCAGAGCGTCTCTCGGGGAATCCCCTGGAGGTGGGATTACAGCGAAAAAACTGTCGCACTTGGCGTTTAAGGGAGAAGCAAAGAGATCGCAACAGGGAGTCCCCCACCGTGCGAAGATACGTTCCGCTACTTGAGCATTGAGAGACCACTCGTACAGGGAGAGAATGGTGCGACTGAGCTTGTCCGCAAGGATGTTGGACCGACCCGGAATATGCGTTGCAATGAGAAAGCGGTTGGTGGAGATCGCCCATTCCCACACTCTCATGGCTTCTCGACAAAGGGTAAGACCTGGTTCCCCCCTGTTTGCTGATGTACCAGACCACCGACATGTTGTCTGACTGAATCGAAATTGTTCCCAGGGGAAGGAAGGCTTGAAGTGCTTGCAACGCCAAGAGCACCGCCCTCATTTCCAGAACATTGATATGCAGGGAGGTCTCGGAGTCGTTCCACGTGCCTTGGACTGTCCGGCCCGCAAAATGCCCCCCACACCAGAGGCGGGAAGCGTCCGTGGTCACTGTGGCGAGAGGGGGAGATGCACAAAAAGGGCGGCCTCTGTGGAGATCCGGGGAATGGAGCCACCACAAGAGAGACCGCTTGCAAGCCTTGCTGATTGCAATGGGGTGATGCAGGGGGAGGGAGAGAAATGACCATTGCACCTGAAGTGTCCACTGAAGTACCCACATGCTCAAGCGGGCGAGTGGAAGAAGAGAAATCGCTGCCGCCATAGACCCTAGTGCCCTCAGGACCAATTCCGCAGGAACAGAGCTGGAGTGGAGGATGGCCCGCACCTGGAGTCGCAGATTCTGGACTCTGTCGGTTGTGAGAAAGGCCCTTAACTTCCTCGTGTCTAACCTGGCTTCTATGAATTCTATTAACTGAGTAGGGACCAGGTTGGACTTTCCACCGTGATGCCTAGCCAGGGAGCTAGGCGAAGAAAAGAGTCTCTTGCCAAGAATAGTAGATGCCTTGTTGGGGCGGTGAGAAGCCAGTCGTCCAGGTACAGAAAGACCTGCACCCCCTGAAGCCTCAGGTGGGCCGCAACCACTGCTAATACTTTGGTGAACACCCTGGGGGCTGTGGTGAGACCAAAGGGAAGGACCCTGAACTGGTAGTGACTGGCTCCCAGCCGGAAGTGAAGAAACCTCCTGGATCGTCTGTCCATTAGTATGTGGTAGTACGCATCCTTGAGGTCTATACAGCACATCCAGTGATTCTCTCCTAGAAGGGGGAGGATGGATTGTAGAGTGACCATCCGGAACTTCTCCTTGGGAACTGCCAGGTTCAATAGGGACAGGTCCAGAATGGGTCTTAGGTCTCCCGTCTTTTTTGGCACTAAAAAGAACCTGGAGTAGAACCCTGATCCGATCTGGTCTGGGGGGACGGGCTGGATGGCTCTTTTCCTCAGCAGATGGCCAATTTCTGCTGAAGCGGCCTCCCTCTGATCGGGTGGAATGTCGGGGAGGGATTTTAATTTTGGGACGTGAAGAAATGGGATTTTGCAGCCTCTGGATATAATCTGGAGAACCCAGCGGTCTGATGTTATGGACTCCCATGCCGCTAGGTGCTCCGAAAAACATCTCCTGACTGCCTCCAGAGTGGAGCAGTCGGGCAACCCCTCAGGGTTGCTGCGTGGGCCGTTCAGAGAAAGGTTCTCTGGACCCAAAATTCCTAGGAGCCCCTCTGCCCCTAGGGCAGCGTCCTCCCTGTCCTCCTCTGCCGCAGAAGGACTGGTTGTCCGGAGCGGGTTGGGATTGCTGCGACTTCCGGAACCACATCTTCTTCTGGCCCTTTTGGTTCCTAGAGTAGGACCTCTGGGGCACAGAGAAGCAGACTCAGACGGCAGACAGCGTCTTCCCACCCTTCTCGCTCTGGACAAAGGTGTCGCGAACCATCTTGCCAAAAAGGGCAGAAATGTCAAAGGGGGCGTTCGCGAATGACGCCTTGAAGGGCTCTGTGAAATCGCAATGGCGGAGCCAGGCCTGGCGTCTTGTGACTAGGCCCACAACTGCAGCTCCAGCAGCTCCTGTGGTAGCATGGGAAAGTAACCGCATAGAGGTATTGGTCACGGAACGAAGAGTGGCCATACGGGTGGAGTGCAAGAGTTTGTCCTCCTCCGACATGGACTCTGGGGGGGATGCAGCGTATTCTTTGATAAGATCGCGCTGCATCCTAATGACATGTGCCAAATAGTTGAGCGCCCTCACTGAGAAGGTCGCTGAACTAAACATTCGCTTCCCCAAGCGGTCCATCATCCGAGACTCCTTGCTCGGGGGATGGACTGAGGGACTCTCCTGAGCGAGTTCCCTCTTAGTGGCTGCTGCCGACAACATGGCATCTACAGGGGGTCCCTTGCTCCAGTGGGCACGGTCAGCAGGGGGACTAAGAATCCTGTCTGGCCTCTTGGGGATTGGCTCCACGGTGTCCGGTTCCTTCCACGCCCTGGTGGTAATCAGGTCCACCAGGGGGTCGGCAGGAGGGGACACCCAAGAGGTAGACGGGCCCGCTTCAAATGCCTCCAAGAACATGGACTCGTCCGAGGAAGACTTTGGGGCAGACCACCCACCTCTTATACGTAACATTTCCATGATGTCTCCAAAAGAGACATCCTCAGGGGGTGATCTTGGGGAGCCTTCCCCTTCCTCCAAGTCCGTGTCTTCAGTTAAAGACTCGGGGGAGTCTATGTGCGTCTTCTTACACGTGTGCTTGCGAGGTGCTTCCTCGGGGGGGCTGTCCGAGGAGCCCTCGCCAGCGGTGTCCAGTTCCAAAGGAACTGCTTGGGGCAGTGAAATGGGCTGTCCCAGTGGCCGGGTGACGGAAGTCTGACCCAGAGCAGATGGAGTGCGGGACGGATCCGAAGCAAGGGCCGGGGGTCCGGATGCCCTCAACAGAGCCCTCTCCACTACATCAAAAGCAGAGGGGGAGCCAGCCTCGACCAAAGGATCCCAAAGTTTGCTCCCCCTCGGATCTGAGGAGTGGATCGGAGCCGGCACTGAGCCCCTTGGATCCGAGGGACCAGTGCGCTCCGACACGGACGGCGCCGAAGGCACACTGAGTCCCCCGGATTCGAAGCTCGGGCCAAGGCTCCAAGAGGTCAGATCTGACAAACTCGAGGGTAGGGTCGGATCCGAAGTACCCAGTACTGTCGGCACCGGCCCACCCCCAGCTCCGAAGCTGCCCAGCTCCAAGCCCGGGTAGCGGGTCAGAGAAGGAGCTATGGGCTTCAAAAATGGGGTCGAGCCCCCCCCCCCGGGGGGGGGGCAGGAGCACTCCCATCTACATCTGGGCCTGGATGAACCTTCGCATCATCCGGTCCAGATCAGCATCGGAGAGGCTGTAGGTAAACCTTGATGAGGCTACCGAGGTAGGCCTTGAGTGCCGCCTCGATAGCCTCGAAGGAGGTCGGGTCTCCTCCTCCTCAGGCCCCGGTGAAAAACATGGGGACCGAAGCCGAGGAGGAGGAGAGCCAGCAGCCAGAGAGGCCGGAGGAGAAGTCCGCTTAGCCGGCGGGGCCGAGACGGAGGTCTCGACCCGCCGCTTGTGGTGCTTCTCTCTCCAGTCCTTCTTCCTGGCTTCCCTCTCCTCCGAACCCGTAGAGGGAGTTTGAATCCCGGGAGGAGGAGGGGGAGCAGGCAAGGCAGTAACCGCAGAAGCAGTCACTACCAACGGGGTGGGGGCCGAAGCAGAGTCTGGGGGTAAGAGACCCGCCAAGACCAGCTTCGACCTCCGCTCCTTCAATGCCCTGGGGTTGAACCCTGCACAGATTGAACACCCAGAAGTGAGGTGTTCAACCCCAAGGCATCGAACGCACCGAGTGTGGCCATCAGCAGGGGATAGCTTATGGCCACACTCGGAGCATTTTGAGAAGATTGCCTTTGGGGCCTCAGACATACTAACTTTTTTTTTTTAAATAAAAAAAAATTAAAGTAAGACACACACCGAAGGCCCCAAAGAAAAACACACACTTACACTAGCTACGCGCCAGACAGGGGAGGGTACATAAAAATAAGTTAACTTAACCCAAAAATACTATAAATAGGAAGGGAACCTAACACTTTCACACAGTTAAAGTATTTTTAAACAGAAATAACCCTTATAAATTACTGAAAAAAACACTTAGCTTATGGAGCTCGAAATCTAGGCTGTCACCATGAATGCGGCAAACTAGATCTGGGGTCATGTAGGGAGAGCAGGGCATTATGAGTGAGGGGAGGAGCTAGGAGCTCGGATCCATAGCTGGATAAACAATGCCGGTTCGGATCCGATATCGGATCCATACCCACAGGTTGCTGACAAATGAATTCTCCTACTTCAGATGTACAGTTATCCCCTTTGGGAAAAAACATGTACCTGTGAATTACCACATAGGTGGCAGTACACTAAACACCGAAAGTGTGATAAGAAGCTTAGGGACACAGGTGGACAGTGGTCACCTTCGATAACCACATCGCCACAACAGTCAGGAAATCCTTCTATGTGGCTCACATTATTACCAAGGGCTTTTCATCCAGAAAAAAGGTCATTATCCCACTGTACTCATTAAACCCATTATAGAATACAACGCCCAGTTTGGTATGTACCTCTCAAGACATCTGCAACAACTAGAAAGGCCGCAAAAACACCTCACTAAAATAATCACAGGCCTGAAGCAGATGCCCTATGCTGACAGTCTAAAAAACTCCACCTATACTCTCTCGCATAAAGTCTACTCAGAGGCGATCTCTGAACATACAAGGCCATGTCAAACCCTGAGCTGTTGGACATACTACACAAAGAAATCGCAATCCCTCAGAGACACGTTCTTCAGGGATCTCAACCTTGTCATCACAATGAACAAAATATGCTGGAGGAACAGGTTCCTGACCCAGAGACTCCCCAGTCTCTGGAATAGACTGCCCATACATGTCAAGCAGAGCGCCTCTTTGGCCCTCTTCAAAAGGAACCTTGATGATCGGATGGGGAGAGAGGCAATTCACCCCAGGGATCACATCAGTCACCCTGCTAGACAGGGGTCCAGGGAAGTAAATACTGTGGGAAGAAATAGCAAGGGAATTGTTATGGCTAGGCTTGTATAGGCCCTATTCATCATCATGACAAGGTTAAGATCCCTGAAGCGTGTGGCTTGGAGGGATTGGGATTTCTTTAAGTGTAGTATGTCCAACAACCCCGGGTTTGACATGGCCTTGTATGTTAGGCAGAGATCGCCTCTGAGTAGGCGATATGCGATAGTATAGTTGGAGTTTCTTTACACAGTCAGCATAAGGCATCTGCTTTAGGCCTGTGATTCTTTTTGTGAGGTATTTCCGCGGCCTTTCCAGTTGTTGCAGATGTCTTCTGAGGTACATACCAAACGGGGCATTGTATTCTATAATGGGTCTAATGAGAAATGAGTCCAGAGGGACAATGACCTTTTTTCTGGATGAAAAGCCCTTAGTGATGTGGTGTGCCATGTAGAAAGATGTTATAACTGTTGTGGCTATGTGGTTATTAAAGGTGAGACCAGTTGTCCACCTGTGACCCTAGGTCTCATCACACATTCGGTGTTTAGTGTACTACCACCTATATGGTAATTCACAGGTATGTGAATTTTCCCCAAAGGGGACAACTATACATTTTTTGGCATTTAGCTTGAACCCATGGCTCTGGCATCAGGCATCTGTTTCAGTAAGGCCCTTTATAGTACATCCACATCACCTGGGGATTCAATAATGGCTCCCATCTTACAGTCATCTGCAAACTTTGTAAGCCAGAGTCCCTTAGTATTGACCTGTACTTCAGAGAAGCAGATGCCAAACAAGAGTGGTCCCAGGACAGAACAATGCGGTACACCACTTGTCTGCAGCTGGATTTGGAGTAGGTTACTTTTACAGTGTGTGTTCCATCAGTAAGCCAGTTTGCAACCAATCAAGTGATGCAGGGATTAATGCCCAGCTTAGTAAGTTTATCTATGATTCCAGAGTGGGGGACAGTGTCAAAAGCATTGGCGAGGTCCAAGTAGGCTGTGTGAACTACCTTACCCTCATCCACGGCTCTGGAGACCGATTCAAAGAAGTCGATCAAGTTCAGGAGGCCAGATCGGCCCTTCACGAACCTAAACTGGGTGGGGTCCAGTGTTTAAAGGTTGCCAAGTTCCATAACAATACATTCCATGGCCTTGCAGATCAGACTTGTCAGACTGATGGGACGGTAGTTCCCGGAATCCAAAGTGGATCCCCCCTTGTGGAGTGGGATGACTGTAGCTGTGCACCACTCTGTGGGCAGAAAGCCTGAGGTGAGGCTATGATTAAACAAGACACATAGGTGAGGTACCAGTTCATTTTGTAGATCATGCAGTACATAGCCCGGGATGTCATGTGGTCCCATGGATGCTGTATTCTTGGCTTTGGAGAGTGCGGGGTGTTTTTTTTTTTTTTTTTTTTTTTTTTTTACCTGAGTGGCCATGATGACCGGAATTTGGCATTCTTTCGGTATTGAGATGGGCTCTTTAGGGGGTGAGGGGGGGGGGGTGAAGTTGGCACTGAATCTGCCAGAATATTGGCAATATCCTTGGGATCAGTATATCTAGTGCCAGTCTACTGCAACTCAGAGCAGATCTGAGTATTGTCATTTAGATTCTTGACATAGCTATAGAATGCCTTGTGGTTGTCTTGGAATCTTTGGCAATTTTGTTTTTGTAACTAGCTTTGAAGGATTTTTATGAGGGATCTCAGCTTCTTACTGAGGCTGACCAGGAAGTTCCTCCAATCATAGGATTTTACTCTTTTTTGCAACAGTTTCTTTCTTCTGTTGTAGAGTTAGTTTATAGCAGGGGACCACCAGATTGGCTTACTTTTTTTTTGGAGGATAGCATCTTCTTTCTGTTAGGGATTGCATGATCCATGCACTCGTACAAGTGCTTATAAAGTGCATTTGTGTAGGATTCAGCAGTCATACCTCTATTGTCTGTCAGAATGGGTATTGTGACGTTTGCCACTTCTGTCTTAAGAAGTGTGAAGTTGGCTTTGGAGAAATTTTTTACGGTGGTTTCCCTAATGGGGGTGGAGGAGGGATGTGGATGTCTAGGGTGAACAACGAGGAATTGACCTCTGGTGTGGAGCACCAGTTGCCCATGTTGGTAATTACCAGGTCTAGGACATTGCTGCCCCTGGTAGGGGTGTGGATAAGCTGATCCAAGGCATTGGAATTTATGAATTCCAGAAAACGATGAACACGAGTTGGTACACGAGTATTTTTCCCAGTTAACGGTGGGGTAGTTGAAATTGCCCATTATTAAGGTGTTAGGTTGTACCCTAATATTTTCCAGTGTATCAAGAAATGAGGAGTGGGAATCCTGGGGAATGGTGGGGGATCTGTAGCAAGCTACAATTTAGATTGCGGTCTTGCCCAGAGTTAGTTGCACTTGGAAAATCTCAAATGCATTATGCTGAGCAACTAGCCTGGAGGTGTGGATATCCTTAATGAATTATGGACACGCCCTCCGCCTTTAGTGTTTCGGTCCAGGTTAGGTGGCCGAAAGGTGTGGTATGAATTATAACCTGGTAATGTAGGGGTACTCTCTGGAGCCTTGAACCAGGTCTCTGTCACTGGAGAGATGTCTATTTTCTCCATTTTAAGGAGTGCCTCGAGTGAGTGCATTTTGAGGTTTAGACTTCTAGCACTGAGTAGCAATACCCTCAGATTTTGCTTGCTTGTACTGGTTACGGTGGTGAATTTGTCATTTGAACATTGCCTAAAAAAGGCACTAAAGGGATGGCTAGAGCCTTAGCCAGTATCTGAAATCCCAGGGGCAACAGGTGCAGCCACCTCTGGCCAAGCATTGTGGTTTGTTGATCATGTCATCCCAGGCAGACAGATACTGGATCCCCTTAGAATGACACCAGAAGCTTAGCCAATTGCTGAAGTCAATCATTTTGTCCTTGTACTGTGGTATCATTCTGGGTGATGGCAGGATGCTACTCAGGGCTAGGGTCATACCTGCCTGGGCTACAAGATTGGACTGCTCCTCCATGTCCCTTTTCATGAAGTCCAAGAAGGTATGTCTCAGGTCATTCACACCAACATGGACAATGACAGTTATATTTGTACTTGTGGCATGACCTGAATGCATGCGTTATACGGCGGATCCTGGCACCTGACAGTAACTTTTTCCCTGTTTAGCCAGGTGAGTGGAACATCAGTGTGCCTGACTATGGAGTCACCTATGATTAGAATGTTGGGTACATTTTTTATGCCTTATGGGTTGTGGTTGAGTTTGTGGGCTGTCATTTGGGTTGTGTTGAAGGGTGGAGGCTGCTTGTGTTTCTGCTTTGGAGGTCCCTGTTGCTTGGGCAGGTTTTTACTGAGAGTCTCCGCGAATGTAGGTGTGTGTTTTGTGTTTCTGTGTGTGTGTTTTGGTGGTGTAGGTTTTGAGGGACTATGGGATGAGTGTGGTGTGGTGCAAGTGTTTACCTTTTCCTCTTGACTGTCTAGTCCAGTCTTGGGTGAAGAGAGCTTTGCTTCTAGTTTGGCTTTATAAGTGCATCTCTCACAGGCTGTAGTGTTGGGTGGTAGGAAGAGAGAGTTGTCTGTGCATGAGGCAATTGCTGCATTGCCCCAAGATGCCCAGATTCTTCAGGTAGACAGGAGAAAACACCGGGAGCTGACCCCTTAGATATGCCTGGATAAGTGCTTATTTGTTAAGTACTAGAAACGGTTTTCCTCTAGACAAGTGAGGAAAGTGCTGTAGTAATTTGTAGCTTATTTAGTGCTTACGAGTTCTGAACAAGTGCTGAGCTCAAGGAAACAGACTTGAGTGCTGAAACTAAAAAACTGGCTAGTTCTAAGAAACAAAATTAAGCTAGAAGGCTTCCCTCCAACACAGAAAGGCTTGGGGGCTCAGAAGCCCACAAACAGTCCTGGACACAGCATATCTGTATCCAGACTAGACTACCCACAGAAAAGGCAGGAAACTAGCTTAAAAAAAAAAAAAAAACATTTTAAGTGGAAAGAGAAAGGAGGAGCAGAAACTAAGTGGATTGGCCTTCTCAAATGTTCTCCCTGTTATTAGGTAGAGTGAGGTAAGAACACTAGACAAATTTACAGGAAGGCCGGGCAACTGCAAAGCTGCCCAACTATAAGAACAGCATACAAATAGGGAGGGTGGGAAACTGCAGAAATGTTTCTCACAGCAGAAAAGCAGCAGTGAGTCTGTAAATGAAAGTTTTAAACAGATAAAGGAGCCTCTAGAGAAAGCTTTTAACTGCAAACAAGTTATATGACACTCTCCTTGGCAGGAGAAGAGAATCAAACAACCCAAACAGATGCTTAATAAAAGTGAACAATTTCCAGTTAATACCTCACACACAGTGAAACTAGCTAGGAAAGTATGCAGTAGACACAGTGCTATAAATAAACTTGAAAAAATAAGCAAAAAAACAGGATACTTAATGTCACATATTAAAGATCCGAGTTTGCTCAGTGTCCTTCCTTCGATTAGCTCCGTGTGAAATGGCAGAAACACTCACAAAAGTACAGCATGTAGAGGTACTAATGCGCATGACCGACGCCATATCCTCAGTCTTTTCTTGCCATGTCAGAAGACCCTAAAAGACAAGGCCCAATATACCTGCACCAAAAATATGTACAATCCATACAAAAACATCAGCATATAACCTCACCTACACAACCACCCAAACACACAGGGGGGATCCTCGAACATCTACATTTATGGTAGGTACAAAACTGTACTATGTTCGAAGATCCACATTGCTGCAGTCCTAACAATTGGGTAGAACAAAGCAGGTAAGGTAAGGAGGCTGGTAAATCATAAAGTAGCAGGAGCTGACAACATGCCTTGCAAAATAGCTGTGGCAAAACCAGCCCTAGACTTAGAATAGAGAGGAAGGTGATAATGCTTAGAGAAAGTATGCACTGAACTCAGTAGCTGCCTCCAAAATATCCTTAGTTGCCACCCCAGAAATGCTGTTGAAGTGGCAGTAGCCCTGGAATGAGGCCTAATCCCAGCTGGAATCTCCTTGCCATGATGGGAATAACAAAATGCAATGCAAACCCAATCCACCTAGAAATAGTTTGTTTTGACACAGGCTTGCCAACTCAAAGCAAAAGAAACAAACAACTGCTGAGACTGCCTAAAATCCTTAGTCCTGCTCAAATAATAACTGCCTGTGCACATCTAAAGTGTGCAAAATATTTTGGGGTCTGCATAAAAGTAGGCAAATGAATAGTTTGGTTTAAAGCCACTAGAAACAGGCATAAAAAGAAGGATTAGTAATGATACCCTTATGGAAAATCAAAAAGGGCTCAACTGCCATAAGGGCCTGCAATTCAGACACCCTTCTTGCAGAAGTAATAGCCAACAGAAAAGCAGTCTTCCATGACAAGTATTTCAATTCAGCAGTAGCTGCAGGCAAAAGGTTGCAGAGTAAGTTTTCCAACACAAAATTGAGATCCCAAGCAGGAGTAGGAGCTCTAATGGGTCTTATATTCTTTGCCCCTCTAACTGCTTGAACAAAGGATGGGTCACAATCATAGTGAGCTGAAATTGCTGCAGCATGAATCTTAATGGAAGAGAAGGACAAACCTTTGTCCAATAACTCAGTAAGATATTGAAGAGCCACACTCAGATTAGGCTCAGAAATCTCCAAATTCTTTGCTGTACTCCAATCTCTTCCATTTTTCACTTTCCTTGTACTAGGTCTTCTAGCTTCCATAATCACATTTAAAACTTGTTGAGGAAGTTGAGACCTGCTGTGTTTCAACACAGAATATGCCAGGCTGTCAGATGAAGAGAGTGAAGCTTGACATTGAGCAGATGACCGTCCTTCTGAGATAACAGATGTGGAATCAAAGGTAAGGGCCATGGAGGCTTCACCAGACTCCTTAGTAGTGGGTACCAGTGTTGCGAGGCCAATCTGGAGCTATTAAAATCATCCTTGGCTTGTCTTGTCTGACCTTTAAGAGCACCTTTGGAAGAAGAGGCAGAGGTGGAAGGGCATACACATGAAGATTTTTCCAACTGAAAGACAGAGCATCCACTTTCCAACCTGTGTGATGAAACCCCTTTGTGCAAAACTTTCTGGTGGTTTAGTGGAGAAGATCTATGTCTGTTCCCCATGACACTGTCAATTTCTGAAATACATGAAGATCCAGTTTCCACCGTGGGGATCCATGATTTGTCTGCTTAACACATCTGCTAAGGAGTTCTGTGCTCCGCAGAAACCTTGCCTGAAGAGTTAGTTGCAAGCTGAGCGCTGTCTCCCAAAATCATTGCTTGCCTGCATAGAGGATAAGAATGTTGTTTGTTGATGTACCACATGACAGTTGTGTTGTCTGTTAGAATCAACACCTGCCCTGAAGAAGTAACTCCTTGAAAGCCATTAATGCAAACTGGACTGCTAACATCTCCTTCATGTTGATATGTAGATGCTGTAGTCTGGCAGGCCACTTGTCTTGTATCCACTTTCCATTTAGATGAGGTCCCCAAGCAATGTCAGAGGCATCTGTCGTTAAAATCTGACTTCGCCTCTGGTCGGTCACAGAGAGTCCCTTGTTTAGGTGACATTCCTGAGCCCACCACAAAAATTCTTTTGAAGGCAAGTATTATATTTGAATGACAGTCCAAATCCTGGGCAGTGTGTGTCCATACATTTTGAGATACCATTGTAGCTTCCTCATATGCAGTTTGGCATTGGGAAGCACCAGAATACAAGATGCCATGAACCCTAATGCTTGAAGGTCTGTCCTTGCAGTCAGCACGGACTGATGAGATAGTTGATGGAAGTAAAGTGATAGACTCTTTTGTTTGTCGGGGTTAAAAGGCCATCTGGGCTGCTGTATTCAGTCTCACACCCAGAAAGCACATGTCTTGAGAGGGTACTAGACTGGACTTATATTTCGTTCACAGAATACCTAGGCATCTCACAGCACTGCTATAACATATTCCAGATGCTGTAGAAGGTCTTCCTTTCTTGAGCCAGAATCAGGCAGTCCAAAAGTAAGGATAGATTTGAATTTTTTGTATCTTGAAGTAAGCTATCACTGGAGCCAGAACCTTTGTGAATACTCTGGAGATAAGCCAAAGGGCAATGCAGAGAACTGATAATGAGAATTTCCAGCTCGAAGAGACTTCCTGCAACTTAGTCTTATAGGCACATGAAGGTAAGCTTCCTTGAGATCTAAAGTTACCATCCAGTGATCTTTGCCCAGCAGAGGTAAAAGCTGTTGTAACGCCAACATCTTGAACTTGGGAATGTCCAAGTGTTAGATAAGTGTAAAATAAGATAAATCCAAAATTGGTCTCCACTGTTCCCTTCTTTGGTACTAGAGGAATCCGAGAATAAAAGGCCCCCCCCCTTTCTGAGACTGGGGGAATCGCCTCCTATATTTGGGAGTACTTGAGAAATTTTGCAGAGCCTCTTTCCTTTGTGGAGGAGGAACGCCTGGCATGCCTTTGAATGGGGCAAAGTATGGAAATAAAACCTGTAACCATGGTGAATGATATCCAACACCCATCTGTCTTGAGTAATTAAATCCCAATTTTCTTTGAAAAGAGACAGTCTTCCTCCCAGAGGAGCTGCCAGAGAATCTACTGGCAGCTGAAAAGGCAGGTCATTGGGTCTGTTTACGAAAGGACTGACCCCTGCCCTCACCAGAAGTCTGAGCAGGTGAACTCCTGTTCTAGGCCTAAAAGCACCTTGAGCTCTGCCCGTCTACCACGACCTACCCTAGACTGGGAATCATAAGCAGGATATGTCCATCCCTTAGTAGGCCAATTTCTACTAAACCGGTGGCTGCACCTGCAAAAAATCTTTAACAGTTTGCATAGACTTAGCTTTGTCTTCCATTTTCTTCAAAACTGCTTCCACAGGTGAACCAAACAACACATCAGACTGTAAGGGAGCATCCAAAATCCTTGTCTTAACATGCTCAGCTAAATTCTGATCCCTCAACCAGGCATGCCTGCGAAGAACAGAACTAGTGGCAGCCACCCTCGAGGAGGCCTGTACAGCATCAAAACCACATTGCAAAGAATGCTTACCCACTTGTTCAGACACATGAACTAAATCCAGCAACTCTTTACATTCAATACCTTCCGCCAAAGCATCCACTTTAGATTTCAATTGTGAAAGGAGATAATTTTGATATTTTAGCATGTGAAACTGACAATTCAGCGCCCTCATGGCTAAAGTGGAAGAAGTATACACTTTCTTTCCCCATCTATCCAAAGCCCTTGCCTCTTTATCAGTGGGAACAGGATTTTTAACAACAGAGGCCTTAACACCTTTAGGTCCCTGAGAAACAGACTCCGGGTCTGCCCTAGGACTCTTAAAAGATACTTATGAGCCTCAGGCACCCTATAGTACCTATCAGGTTTAACAGGAGCAGGAGGCAAGGAATCAGGGTTCAGGAAGCCTCTGCAAAAACATCTTCTACCACATTCAACACAGGAGGTATAGCTAAGGGCCTATGCTGGGGTAAAAACAAGAATTCCCTAAGCCTTTTCCTAGAATCAGAGTAATCTTGGCCTTCCCATTTAAAGTGCTCCCTCATGGAATGCAGAGTTTCTGAAAATGAGAAATCCTCAGGAGGAGAAGCTGTAGGAGTGGAATCATCCACATCAGAATCAGAATAAGGAGGATACTCCTACATCTTTCTGCAGAAGACTCAGAAGCCTCTGAACACTGTTCAAAACTCTCAAACTCAGGTTCCAC
The DNA here is from genome assembly GCF_019279795.1 of Protopterus annectens. Lineage (NCBI taxonomy): Eukaryota > Metazoa > Chordata > Ceratodontiformes > Protopteridae > Protopterus > Protopterus annectens. Next base: position 400,242,896 of record NC_056740.1, on the reverse strand, counting down.
CCTAGGCCTCTTATCCGAGGCATAGGCATAGAACCTCAAATCAGAGTAATTAAATCTTCTGCCATTTTAAGCATATGTTTCTTAGGCACAGAACCTGAAGTGCTAGGAGAAGCCCCCACTGAAGCTAAACTTGGCCTACCTCTCAAAGAGGTTTTGGAAACAGAAGGAGAAGCTCTAACTACCTTGGGAAGAGAGGGAAGAACAGTTACCTGAGAAGCCCCTCAGCCTGGCCTACTTCGGAGAAGGCACATCCTGCAACAGTAAAGTCTCAGCCTGAGACTCCAAAGAGACTCCTGGCAAAACCTCTGGCTCCACTGAGCCTTCTAAAGACCGGCGTCTGGGACTGCCGGTTCATCAACCCTAGGCTTCACTGCTTTGTCCTTGCTTTTTTTGAGCATCCGGCGGCATTTTATAATTACAACGCTTCCCAAACACTAACCTGGCACAGTCTAACGTCTCTTAATAGTCGTTTGTTAAACCTAGCACAAGAGCGGCATCCAACAACGCCGTGCTCAGGCCCTAAACAAGGTATACACAAGGTATGGTAATCCCTATGAGGTATCTGTTTCACAAGAAATACAGTTATTCACTTTTCTGACATCCGGTTAAATACTGAGGCAGAAAAAACCAAAATGTTCCCCAACGGGTACTTAGCCAACTTTGATTCGGTCTGAAACTCCGACTTCAGAAAATTTCAGAACGCCAACCTGCACTCGCAAAACTGCTTCTGCATCGGACCATGCGGCAAAAAAGACTGAGGATATGGCGTCGGTCATGCGCATTAGTACCCTGACGTACTGGCGTCAGTCTAATGCGCCTGACCGGCGTCAATACTGGTATTCGGGCCGACTGGACAGCGGACTACCCCAATTGTTAGGACTGCAGCAATGTGGAACGAAGAACATCTTAACTTCTTAGGTAAAAAAGTTGAAACCTGAGACAACTTTAAAAAAGCTCAAAAGAACCAATGAGGTGCTTACTCTAAGCTGTAGTCCAGGTGACCACAGTCAGCCAATGACCAAAAATAATCCCCTCTCACTGAAATGCTTAATGACTTTGGCTAAACCAAGATGTCCTTGAACACGTGCTTAAACACACAGCCTCCACAAACACTAGGCCCAAACACAAGTCTGAATATGGACAATGCTACAAATACCCACACTACTTGGGTAGAAACAAACTGTAGAAATGTTTCTCACAGCAGAAAAGCTGTTAGAGTCTCTCTTACCTTAGCCCGAACAATGACAAGCCATCAAAGGGGGCGTTGGTAAAGGAGGACTTGAAAGGCTCCGCAAATTGACAAAAAGTGCATCCAGGAACGTCTCCATAAGGTGACTCCTGTGCCTGAAGCCCTGCTCGCTCCATCAGCTGCATAGGAGATAAGTCGCATGGAGGAGTTAACTACCGAAGATAAGGTCGCAAGCTGAGAAGCAGTTTTATCTGCAGCTCCCGCAGCTGTAGGATCCTGTAGGGTGTTCTCCTAGCTCTTTCAGGAGATCCCTCTGAAGACGGGTGAAATGGGATAGATAATTCAGTGACCTGAGAGTAAAGGCCGCTAAAAAGACACGCTCCCTGTATCTGTCCATCGTATGGGACTCTGTTCAGCGGATGGACAGATGTAGAAGTCTCTGCTAATTCCTTCTTAGTGGCTGACGCCACCACCACAGCATCATTTGGCACACCCTTGGTTAGGAAAGTTTTGTCATCTGGTGCTGTTATGAACTTATTGGGCTTCCGCGGAACTGGTTCAATCAATTCCAGAGAGCTCCATGCCTTTCAACTTAATACCCCTAGCAGCGGGGTGAAGGGCGGAGACACCCAAGAGATGGAAGGATGGGAACCGAATGCGTCCAAGTACACGGACTCATCCTCAGAAGGGGAAAGGGACTTCCAGCCACCCCTCTGCTTAAGGATTTCCAGGATGTCAGAGAAGGACACATCCTCAGAGGGGGACCATGGTGACCTTTCAGAGTCCTCCAAGTCTGTGTCCGATGTCAAAGATTCAGGGGAGTCCACATGCTTCCTCATCAGAGGGACCTCCTCAGGGGGATGCTCTGGAGAGCTTTCAGAAGGGGGGGCCCCAACGGGGTGTCCTGAGGCACTGGTTCTGTATGCTTAGAATGGAGGGGTGGTGGGAGGGAAGACATTGGCTCCATAGAGGATGGGTAGCTGAAGCCAAGGGAGAAGCTGTCAGAGGACAGCACACTCTTCATCACCTCAAAGGCACCACGTTCCCATCCTGAGAGGGTCCCCGGCTCTGAAGAGTCGAGAAACCTCTCCCGTACCGAGGGTGATGGCTCAGAGGCCGATGTGGGAGCCGAGCTCACCTGCGCTGAAGCTCCAAGAGAGAGTGGGGATGGACAAGGGTCCGATGCCACTCCTCCCCTCGGAGCAGACATGGAAGTGTCAGCTCCCAGATCCCTCGATAGAATTAAGTATAGAGCAGATGTCAGAACTGAAAGACCGGAGATTTTCGGAACAGACGGTTCCAACACAATGACTGCCATGCACTCTGGCTCCGAGCTCAGGTGAGTCGAAGGAGGAATGGACTATCCATGGGCTAGACTAGTCGGCTCCACATCCCTACAGGCTGGGCTCGATAAGATTTTGGTGAGAGCAGGTGTCTTGAGAAGCCTCTTAACCACCCTTCGCCACATCATCGTCTGAAAGGCTCCTGGATGATCGGTGACTGCCCACCACAGACTGCAGAAGCGGTGACTGTGGAGTGGACTGCACTGGTTCCAAAGAAGATCTAGTCTTTTGTGACTCCTAGACGGTTCTGAGGACACTGACGGAACCGCAAGAGATAAGATCTTGTTGGACCAGAGAGGTTTCGGATCTGACAAACTGGAAGATTTCTCTCGGTCTCGACAGCTCCGAGGTCGGAGCAGGCAGAGATGTTGGTTTGGAGGATTTTCCTAGTTTACCTGCCAAAGTCCTTTCCAATGGAGCGTCAAAGGGCCCTTTCAGTAAACCTCTCAGAATAAGCTTATTTTTGCACTTCTGCAGGACTCTGGTGCTGAAAGCATGACAAACAGAACACTAGTCCTGCAGGTGCACGGCTCCCAGACAATAAACACAACTCGTATGTCCGTCAGTCAGGGAAATTTTTTGGGAGCACGAGTCACACTTCTTGCATCCAGAAGGTTTGGATTCTTTGGGTGCTTCGTTGGACATTATCACAAACAACAATAAGCACAATACACTAAAGTTATAGATATCAAGAAAAAGAAAATCGACAACTCTACAATAACCACAACACTATATCTAACTATTTTTTTTTAAACAACAAGGAATGGAAGGGGGGAGAGCCTCTAAGTTAAACGACATCGCCCCCAACCGAGGAGAGCCTCTAACTTAAACAGCTAACTCCTTATCAGAAAGGGAGGAGGAGGAAATAAGAGGAACTGAAAACGGGCTAAGAGCAAGGGGGAATCCTCTAAGAAAAAACAGATTCAAAAGGGGGGCTAGGCCTGAAGGAAAAACGACGGCCTAACAAAAACAGCAAGATCCAGAAAAACGGAGATAGGGATCCTAAGCAAATACTACTAATCTAAAAAAAAGACTTGCTGAAAAATATTAAGATTTTAATACAGAACATAACAAGAAAAATCAAAAACTTAGCCAGAGCCAGTATCCAGCAATCTCAAAGCTTCAAGTGGCAAACGAGATCTGGGCAACTAGCGCTAGGCATGATGGGATAGGGTCTAGCCTTGAGCCAGTGGAAGCTCTTGAGTTTTAGAATACAGCCAAGTCAGAGCAGAGGATCAGCTCTGAACCCAATCAACAAGAAGGAAAACGAGACAGGGACAACATAACATCAAGTGTTTTTCCTGAATACAATAACCAGATAATCACCCAATAATTTCCTTAAGTGACTACTTGATGAAATAATACTCCAGTAGTGTTTAATAATACCACCTACAAACTGTTGGATATGTTTGTCAAGCAGGGTTATCCTATGGAATTCCTTTTACCTATAAAGGCCAAAGTGGCAAACGTAGCCAACAGTTATTAAAATGGTTATAAAGTACATATTGTTGTGCAAAAGTGATCTTTTCCGTTTTTGCAATTTTTGAAATGTTTAGTAACATTGTATATTACTTAGTGGCATGAGTACACAATTATAAAAACAGAACAAAAAACATTACAAAGATGTTTTCACGCATTATACAAATATAATTTCAGTTTTCTTACTCAATGTAACATTACACAGGTGTGTTAAATCCCCGCCTTCCCCAAATTATTACTCCTGAATTTTACTCTATATGTACTGTTAACAGAGATTTCATAGGTTCACAAGCCCTGGAGCCTTTACAAGCCTAGCCCATAGAAGTGCCTGGCATTGTGTCACCTGACGTTAATTCCCAGTGCCTCTATCAAGTAAAGCCACTGCAGTGATCCCTGGGGTGAACTTTCTATTTCCTATCCACTCATCAAGATTTCCCTTGAAGAGCGCCAGTGAGGTGCGCTGCTTGACATGTACGGGAACTCTATTCCACAGCATGGGCAGTCTCTGGGTTATGAACCTGTCCGTCCAGCATGTTCTGTTGATTGTGGTCATGAGGTTGAGGTCTCTGGAGCATGTGGTGTGGAGGGATTGGGATTTCTTTAGATGTAGGATTTCTAACAGAGCTGGGTCAGACATGGTTTTGTAAGACTAGCAGAAATCGCCCCTTAGCAAACCATATGAGAGAGAGAACAGCTGGTGTTTTTTTTTTTTTTTTTTTGAGTCTGTCCATGTAGGATATGTATTTAAGGCCTGGATCTTCTTCGTGAGGTACTTTTGTGGCCTCACCAGCTGTTGCAGGTGTCTAGTGAGGTACAGCCAAATATTATACTCTATGATTGGTCTAACGAGGGAAGATTAGAAAGAAATTATGACCTCTTTCTTCCTGGATGCAAAACCCTTGGTAATAAGATGCGCCACATAGGACTTTTTGACCACAGTGGCAATGTGGTGATCGAAATAGAGGTTGCTGTCATCCTGCGTCCCCACATGTCTTATAATGCCTTCAGTGTTCATCGATGTGGTAATTAGTGGGAACTGAGTTTTTCCCAAAGGGGATGTGATGACATTTTTTGGCATTAAGCTTAAGGCCATGGTATCGACACCAGTCATTGGTCTCAGTGAGGCCTTTCTGTAGGATACCTGCATCACTTGGGAAGTTAATAATGGCTTCCAGCTTGCAGTCAGCTGCAAACTTTGTCAGCCAGAATCCCTCCATGTTGGCCTGGACTTCTGAGAAGTAGATGCCAAAGAGGAGAGGACCCAGGACCGATCCTTGTGGAATTCCACTCGTGACGGGTCGGCAGTCTGACTTGGAGTCCACTACTTTCATACTGTGGGTTCTGTGAGCCAATTTGCAACCCACTTAACAATATAGGGGTTGATACCCAATTTGGTGAGTTTATCAATAATTCCCGAGAGGGGAATAGTATCAAAGGCCTTGGCCAGATCATGGTAGGCTGTATGAACTGCCTTACCCTCATCCACAGCTCTGGTGACTTGACTCAAACAACTCAACCAGGTTGTGCAGGCATGATCTACTTTTCACAAAAACAAATTGTGTGGGATCTAGAGTTTGGAGATTCCCTACATCCTTGCTAATTAGGTCCATGATGATGCGCTCCATAGCCTTACATATCAGGCTCGTCAGGCTAATAAGGTGATAATTTCCAGGGTCTGTAGTCGCTCCTCCTTTATGGAGAGAGAAGACTGCAGCAGTGCAGCATTTGTAGGGACAAAGACTGAGGTGAGGCTGTGAGTGAACAGGGCACACAGATGGGGTGCCAGTTCATTTTGTAATTGATGTAGAACACAGCCAGGGATATTGTCAAGTCCCATGGAAGCTGTATTCTTGGCCTTGGGCAATGCAGCTTTAACCTGTGCTGCAGTAATGCTGGGTGCCTGGCATTTTTCCGGTATTGAAACTGGTTCTTTGAGGGGGGGGGGTAAAGTTGGCACTGAATCTGTCGGCCAGTATGTTGGCAATATCTGTTCCTCCACCTGTCGACGGCTCCATACTGAGAGCTGACTGCTTGGTCGGCTTATGGGTTTTCGCTGGCTGAGACTTCGCCGGAGACCCCTCGGGTTTAGGAAAACCCCTGAGAATCAACTTGTTCCTTCACTCCTGCAGGACTCTCGGACTAAAGGCATGACATACCGAGCAAGAGTCCTACAGGTGTAGGGCACCCCAACAAACACAAGTGTGACCATCTGTCAGAGACATTTTCTGACAGCATGAGTCACACTTCTTGAACCCTGATACCTTGGTATCTTTTGACATGCTAACAAAGGGATACCAACTGAATAATATTAGACTAGTGTAAATAAACACACACACACACACACACACACACACACACACACACACACACACACACACACACACACACACACACACACACACACACACACACACACACACACACAAAAAATTAGAGAGAGTAACAATACTAGCAAAAATAAAAAAGAAAATTATCTTTAAACTACAAAGGCTAAACACTACTTCCTACTGGAAAAAGGTTTATAAAAGGGAAGGGGATAGCCTCTAATTTAAACGGCCCACTCTAGGGAGATGGGGGGGGGGGACTCTAATTAAAACGGGTTTCCTAAAAGGCAGAAAACACAGGTACTACAACTAATCTAACAGTACTACACTACTAAGAACAAAAAAAAAAGCTTGAAATATATACTAAAAATTAACAACTAATTATGACAAAAAGATGAATACGACCTGAGCCAGTAAAGCGCAACCTCGCAACTGAAGCGTCAAACGAGATCTGGGGATCTAGCTCCAGGCATTGTGAGATATAGGGAGGCCTCGAGCCAGTAAATAGCTCTTGAGCTTTAGAAAATGGCCAAGTCGGAGCCGAAGATCGGCTCCGAACCCAACCAGCAAGAATGATGGCGAGAGAGACAACTTAACATTATACTTTCTCAACTTGTAAGACCAAACTAAGATATGAGCCTGACAATTCCAAATTCTGAAAATCAAGATTGCATTAGTATACACTTTTTTCCCATACCTTTCAACAATTTTCTCCATTCTTATCAGAAAGAGTAAGACTGGAACTAACCAAGTGCTTAGCAGCAGTGGGATCAACTAAAGTTATAGCTAGCTGTTAGGCCAGGTTTTGGAATAGTGTATACAAATGTAAAAGACTAAGACAATTTATACATCCTATCTGCCTTTTTAGGAGCAGCTGGTTGGCAAGGAAAACTGCATACAGTAACACATCCTCCAAAGTAAACAGGAGGAATGGGGGCAACAACTCATTGTATTTCTTTTTTTTTTTTTTTTTTTTTTTTTAACAGCTTTATTGAAAACATTATTGTAATGAACTAATATTTTGAAAAAGACTTAATTTTTTGAAGTACAATAGTTAAAAATAGAAAACAATATAATAGAATAACAAAGAACTATATACAATTATGTTCACTGTATTACAAACAAAAGAATCAGTTAAACTAATATTTATGTAGAAAAAAGAAAAGGAAAAAAAAAGATTAACACATTAATCTAGTTTAAAACTAATAAGTCATGTATATTTTTCCATTGGTTATATAAATTTGTAATTCTTGCAGATTTGGATTTAATAGTTAACATTTCTAACTTAGATACTTCCAAGAGAAGACCTTTAAATTCTTTAAGTGAAGGAATAGATTAAGACCTCCAGTTTTGTGTAATTATTTTCCTAGCAATGGAGAAAGTAGACCAGACCACAGAATATCTGCTTTTCTTTATACAGTCTGGAACTGGTGTGTTGAATAGTACAAGTGATTTAGTGAGCAAAAAGTTGTCTGTAAATTTTGCCTGTAAAAAAATATTAACTTCTTCCCAAAATTTCTTTAATAATAAACAGACAAGTCATTGCATTTCTGAGCGACTGAAATCCTCAAGTGTTATCCCTCTGAAAACAAAGGCACATTCAAGTAATAGTGTCAGAGAAAGATAAACCCCCAAAGGGAGAATCAGAGACCAAGCTTTCCTCTCCAAGTCTGAATCACAAGCCTGAGAGGGGAAAAATGTATCCGCCCCCTGCATCTTTCCTATTCAGATTAAGAATCATGAATCTCTTCAGGAAAACAGGAATCCCTCATTCTTTTACCAGAGACTACTTTACAAGAAGGATCAATAGCCTGAATAAAATCCTGAACTAGACCCAATAAAGAAAATTGAGGAGAAAGAGATAAATGCTTTGTTTTCCGTTTCTTTTTGACAAGAAAAATGGGGCCAACCATGTTACGAATGGCAACAGCAGCTTCCCAGGGATGGTCACAGCATTCTGACACAACAGGGAAACCTTCCCTGTTCTTTCTCCCAGGACCAACAAGGGTGCCTTGCACTAGGTCACTGGGGGGATCCCAACAGCTGCAGAAGATGGGGCTAATCCCCGGTCCATAATGGCTGTAGGTGCTACACCACAGGGATCTGGGGTAAGAGACGAATGGTCTGAAGTACAACAAATGGCCACAACAGAGTTGCACACGTGCATCTCAGTCAAACTGCTAGCCTGCTATTGAGGCAAAAGCTGTTTGCTTAATTTTTTTTTTCTTTTTGTGGCTAGAAGGACCGACCAGTGGGACTGGCAGTCTGTTCCATGGTCAAGCCAAAAATGGTGCCTCTTTACCAGGGAAGACAAGCAGCAATTGTCGGTAACCACCACCAGTCCAAAAAAGTTACTTTTTTTGACAGACAAATATAGTAAAAAAACACTTTAAAACACTATGCCAGCCCCACAAAAATAAAGCAAAAAACTTCTACACAGAAAATGTTTTCAGTTACTTTACATCACTTTTTAACTGACAGAAAAAAACAAGCAATCCATTTAAAAGTATATTGAGACAGGCCATTAAAACACAATACTCCTAGCTTTAAAAATAACTTTCTTGAAGAGGAAAATAACAAAACATTAGCAAAATAAAGAAAATGGAAGTTTTTTTTTCCCCCAAAGGTAACTACCTTCCCAGCAAAGGAAAGCACAAACAGGCCATCGATCCTTTAAAGTCTCAGAGGAGTACACCCTTTGGTGGCAAGGGCTTCACACTCGAACCTTTTAGTCAACTCCACTTGAGCTGCCTGACAGTTTGGGTATGTGGAAGGTGCCCTGAAGCTTTGGAAGCTAGATGGCTCTTACATCCTTGACAGGATATAACCCATATAGTTAAGGCTACTGCAGCAGTGATCAATATGGTGAACATTACTAGGGATTACCACTAGGTCCTCAGCATGTGTGAACACATGCTAAGGAAAGCTTACAAAATTTAGCATGCTGTGTCACTTAGTTTGGGGTAATATGATGCTTTGTTTTCAATTTCTTCATCACAGCTGTAGGGGTTTTGGGTTCATTCGTAACACTAAAGTTAAAATCTAAACCAAGACAGTGTGCTGCTCTTTATAACCCTTTGCTTTTTTTTTTGTCTTCCAGATAATCTTGTTTGCTTCACCTTCCAACTCAGAAGAAAACTAGTTATACTACAATACTTTTACATTACATTTACTCTACACTTGCCTTTGAAGTCCTTCCAAGCTTGAAAAGGTTTTCCAATTAACCAGATTACGTATCCTTAAAGCAATGATTACAAGTAAAATTAAATGTGCACTCAGTACAGACTGGATAATGACAACAAAGGATTCTGTAGTTGCCTAAAACAATTCTTGTAAATCTCTCCTCCTCTCATGTAAGTTAATCTTCATAGACTCAGAGCAGAATACCAAGTTATTTTACAAGAACTAAGGGAGAACACAGATTGTGAAAAAAAAAACAGTTATGTCTAAAGATATTAAAACTGAGAAAACAACTAAAATGGTAATGTGCAGATTTAACAAAAGTCCATGAAAAAAGAACTTACTGCATTCATGAAGTCGTCATTTTTAAACAGTATTTTCAGGAGGTGACCTAGCATGCACTCTGGATCTGCACGACCTATTAAATCAAAACAAAATATACAGGTCTTATGGCAAAGACCAGCTCATTTTCATAAAAAAAAACTACTTCAGTAAATCAGTCACAAGTTTTCAAATTAAGAGGGTTGACACCAAGTCAAGTGCACTGCTTGCAGCTAAACCATACACATAACACTTCTAATGACAACTACATGAATGAAAAAATAGGTCGACTACATACACCCATATGAGCTTCCAAGTACATGCCAACCTACTTATCTAAAAAGCTTTAAAATAAAAGATAACCATAACCACACACACGTCATGGGTGGGGAGGGTGGCCTAATGGTTAAGGTGTTTGCCTTACAAACACAAGGTGCAGGGTTTGAGTCTCACAAGGGATAATTGGCTAAGCTTAAAATGGCTCACAAGGGCAGTTAGTTTAGTACTAATCTATGAATGGCTTCTATGAATGGCTATGGCACAGTAGACTAACATTTTTAGTGATGCTGCATCAGCTGTTAGAAACAAAAAAAAAAAAAAAAGGGACAGGCTTGTTCCACTCCCTCCCCCCACACACATGTACATCGGTAATGTCAATATGCTAGAGGAAAATAAATTAAGTCTTAGGAACAGTGTATCAGACCATACATAAATTGGAAATAAATACCATTCTGCAAACATAGGCAAGACTACAATTAAAATGGCATACTTTACTTGAACAAAAATTGGATATTTGGGTTTCTGCCAAGCAAAAAATTAATTCCACCCCAAGATGAAGAAGTAGACCTAGGTGTCTTCCTACGCAATTTATGCAAGACTGTTATATTTTCAGCAGCTGTTTCACGTGAAATCAGGGTCAGAAAACACATCTGTAGAATGAGTGGTTCTGTGGTATGGCATAGCTCTGGGATACTGCACATCAATCTGGAGCAGTTTGTAAACCTAAGAAGAACCTGCATGAATTAAGAAAAAAAATTAGGCCTTAAAAAGGGGAAAGCAACAGAATTCACCACTGAAACAGGGAGTAAAATTAAGGTGAGGTGACAATGTCACTCTGCAGACTGAGGTGATCCATCTGTAAAATCTTAAATATTTTACAAAGTGAGGCGGAAAAGGAAGAAAGAAAAGACAAGACAGGGTAACAGGAAAGGCAACCCATTGAAACCACCACCACAGGATCTGCTGCTGGCATAAAGCCTGAACTGTCATAGCACTCGGGCTATTAAACAGTAAAGTAGAGAGTATTTAAAAAGGTGGACAGGATAGTCTACATCTTTGAGAAAATAATCTTCCTCAGGGAGTCATCAACACTGGTGCAGCATTCTGTGCCCACCTGTGCAACTCTTCATCTCAAGCTCTCATGCTCAAGATGCACTAAAAATCACTAAAACATTCAATTCAAAAAGCTAAACTCGTGCTGCCTCATCAATGCCACCAAACGGAGCAAACAGCTGTCTATTTATCAGCAGACTTTTAAAACCAAGCTGAATCACTGGGCAGGAGATTACATAGTGTTGGCCTCACATTTTTGGCCTGTTCTTCATAAAATGTGGTTTTCTGACAAAACATTGAGTACTGAAGTCAGAAAATGACAAGATAGTTTGGTTTTACAATTAATATTAGTCATTAAATGCATTCTAACGCAAAATCTACAATTCTAGCAACTTTCTACATTTACAAGAGTAATTTTCCAAATCTGTCCCTGACTTTGGGCTTTTGCACCCCATTGTTTTATCTATGTCTAGAATTATTGGGCTATGACAGAGGTATGGAGAAGAATTGTAGTCTCCCATTAGTACTGGATGATGTGAATAAGCTTCTCTGTGGTCTCCTTGATCAAGTTTAGCAAGAATTTATAACCTCATCGTACACTGTGTAAATAGTGTACACACAAAGTATTTGTCAAAGTGTACACCAACATCCAGATGACAACAGCACGGAGATGTACATGGAAACATTCCAGAGATGAGCTCTACAAGCATCCCCAGTACAAAACACTAGAAAGTCACAGCCTCATCAACTCCCTAAAGTTTTCACGCAAAAATCTTTGTGGGAAATTATACCAAACGCAGAGAAAGTACTGTTGTGCAACTAAACTTACCATTACAATAATGTTTGAATAATAATTTCTGCAGTAGCCTTAGCTGTATGGGTCGAGTTCCCTAACTTAAAATAACTAGGAGGTGGAAGTGTCTAGGAGCTCCTGGAGAATTGTCCCAGCAATGCCTGTCCAAGACCTGGAGAAGAAATCTATAGTTTATAGTGTTTTGTAAAGGTAAACACAGAGGACCAAGTTGCTACTTTTAGAATACTTATAGGAGTCAAACCCTTTCCAAGAAGTCATAGCTGAAGCCAAGGCCCTAGTACACGGAGCCTTGACCTTGCCTGGAATAGCTTTGCAGTGGCAGGAACAAAACAGAATAGCCTGAAACAACCATTTGGAAATAGCCTGCTTTGACGCAGGTTATCCCTTCTTACCTTCACAACAAAAAAGATGTTATGTTCTTACCATAACGTTCCATGTGAGTTGTTCATCTCGCCTTTGTTCTTACACACGGGTTCGGAGCCGATCCCTCGGCTCCGAGTCGGCCACATTCCAAGCTCTGCGTCTAAGAGAAGCTCGAGGCACAGTCCCTATCCCATGATCCTCTCCTGCTAACCCTCAGATCTAGTTTGCTATGAAAACCAGACAACAGAAGACATTCTCTTTACACATG